>NC_053023.1:174731199-174744732 GCF_003073215.2 Triticum urartu
TTTTGGTGTCCTTGGATTATCTTGGGGGTTACATGGGAATCCCCAAGCTTAGGCTCTTGCCACTCCTTGTTCCATAATCCATCAAAAGAATTCACCCAAAACTTGAAAACTTCACAACACAAAACTCAATAGAAATCTCGTGAGCTCCGTTAGAGAAAGAAAACAAAAGACTACTTTAAGGTACTGTAGGGAACTTGTTCTTTATTTGTATTGGTGTTAAACCTACTGTATTCCAACTTCTCTATGGTTTATAAACTATTTTACTAGCCATAGATTCATCAAAATAAGCAAACAACACACGCAAAACAGAATCTGTCAAAAACAGAACAGTCTGTAGTAATCTGTTACTAAAGCAAACTTCTGGAACCCAAAAAATTCTACCAAAATAGAAGACCTGGGAAATTTGCTTATTGATCAGAAGCATTTGGAATCACTATTTTATCACGTTCTGGTGATTTTTGACAATTCGGGCACTGAGCGCAAAGATTATGGAAATTACAGCAAGATCAAATAACTATCTTCCAAGAAGATCTAATAGGTTTAACTTGGCACAAACACTAATTAAAAGATGAAACCACATCTAAACAGAATCTAGATGGATTATTTATTCCTAAACAGAACCAAAACAAAAAACATAAAATAAAATTGGGTTGCCTCCCAACAAGCGCTATCGTTTAACGCCCCTAGCTAGGCATAAAAGCAAGGATAGATCTAAGTATTGCCATCTTTGGTAGGCAATCCATAAGTGGCTCTCATGATAGATTCATACGGTAATTTTATTTTCTTTCTAGGAAAGTGTTCCATGCCCTTCTTTAAGGGAAATTGGAATTTAATATTCCCTTCCTTCATATCAATAATTGCACCAATCGTTCTAAGGAAAGGTCTACCAAGAATAATAGGACATGAAGGATTGCAATCTATATCAAGAACGATAAAATCTACGGGCAAATAATTCCTATTTTCAACAATAAGAACATCATTAATTCTTCCCATAGGCTTTTTAATAGTGGAATCCGCAAGATGCAAGTTTAGAGAGCAATCATCAAAGTCACGGAAATCTAACAAATCACACAAAGCTTTGGGGATAGTAGAGACACTAGCACCCAAATCACACAAAGTATGAAACTTGTAATTTTTAATTTTAATCTTAATTGTAGGTTCCCACTCATGCTGGAGTTTTCTAGGGATAGAAACTTTCAACTCAAGCTTTTCTTCATAAGATTGCATTAAGGCATCAACAATGTGTTCGGTAAAGGCCTTATTTCGAACATAAGCATGAGGAGAATTTAACACAGACTGCAACAAGGAAATACAATCAATTAAAGAGCAATTTTCATAGTTAAGTTCCTTGAGATCCAAAATAGTGGTTTTAGCAATATCTAGATTTTTATTTCTTTCAATCCCTTTTTTATCAATTTCATCATCAGGATCTAAAAACACAGAATTCTTAGAACGCCTTCTAGGTAAGGGAAGATCATAATCAGATTCATCAAGATTCATATTGCAAAACAAAGATTTAATAGGGGACACATCAATAACTTTTAGATCTTCATCTTGATTCTCATAGTTATTCGGTTTAGCGGCCATCTTATTGAATAAGGTGGCTTGCATATCCGAAATTTCAGCGGTCATTTTTTCAAGATGAGCAATTTGGGCTCTTACACCATCAAATTCTTTGGACATATCATCGAGCTCTTTATTCATATAACTCATAAAACTCTTTTGTTCCTTAAGCTCGTTTCTAAAGAAATTATTATGCTCAAATTGCAAGACCATAAACTTCCTGACATTGTTTTCGATATCTTCTAGCCTTTTAAGGCCATCGTGACGAACAAGCAAGCAAACTAACACACGAGCAAACAAAAGGCAAAGGGAAAAAGAGGAGGAGATTGGGAAAGAGAGGGCGAATAAAACGGCAAGGGTGAAGTGGGGGAGAGGAAAACGATAGGCAAATGGCAAATAATGTAATGCGAGAGATAGAGATTGTGATGGTACTGGTATGTGACTTTGCGTAGGGCTCCCCGGCACGGCGCCAGAAATGGCTCGTTGGAGAGAGTAAATTGACTTGTTGGCGTACCTCCCTCGGCAGTTGACGGGAGAGTAAATCTTGACTTGACTTGGCATAGGCCTCCCCGGCAACGGCGCCAGAAATGGCTCTTTCACGGGAGAGTAAATCTTGACTTGACTTGGCGTAGGCCTCCCCGGCAACGGCGCCAGAAATCCTTCTTGCCACGTCTCGAGCTAGCGTTGGTTTTCCCCGAATAGGAGGGGGTGATGCAGCACAGTAGCGTAAGTATTTCCCTCAGTTTTTGAGAACCAAGGTATCTATCCAGTAGGAGGTCACGCGCAAGTCCCTCGTACCTGCACAAAACGGTAGCAACTCGCAACCAACGCTTAGGGGTTGTCAATCCCTTCACGGTCACTTACGAGAGTGAGATCTGATAGAGATAATATTTTTGGTATTTTTGGTACAAAGATGCAAAGTAAAAAGTAAAAGCAAAACAAGTAAAATAAAGTAATGGTGATTGATATGATGAGAATAGACCCAGGGGCCATAGGTTTCACTAGTGGCTTCTCTCAAGAGCATAGATATTCTATGGTGGGTGAACAAATTACTGTTGAGCAATTGATAGAATTTAGCATAGTTATGAGGTTATCTAGGTATGATCATGTATATAGGCATCACATCCATGACAAGTAGACCGACTCCTGCCTGCATCTACTACTATTACTCCACTCATCGACCGCTATCCAGCATGCATCTAGAGTATTAAGTTAAAAACAGAGTAACGCCTTAAGCAAGATGACATGATGTAGAGGAATAAATTCATGCAATATGATAAATACCCCATCTTGTTATCCTCGATGGCAACAATACAATACGTGCCTTGCAACTCTTTCTGTCACTGAGTAAGCACACCGCAAGATTGAACCCAAAGCTAAGCACTTCTCCCATTACAAGAACTACCAATCTAGTTGGCCAAACCAAACGGATAATTCGAAGAGACTTGCAAAGATAACTCAATCATACATAAAAGAATTCAGAGAAGATTCAAATATTATTCATAAATAAGTTGGATCATAAACCCACAATTCATCGGTCTCAACAAACACACCGCAAAAAGAAGATTACATCGAATAGATCTCCACGAGAGAGGGGGAGAACGTTGTATGAGATCCAAAAAGAGAGAAGAAGCCATCTAGCTACTAGCTATGGACCCGAAGGTCTGAAGTAAACTACTCAAACTTCATCGGAAGGGCTATGGTGTTGATGTAGAAGCCCTCCGTGATGGATGCCCTCTCCGACGGAGCTCCAGAACAGGCCCCAAGATAGGATCTCGTGGATACAGGAAGTTGCGGCGGTGGAATTAGGTTTTTGGCTCCGTCTCTGGTCTAATGGGGGTACGTAGGTATATATAGGAGGAAGGAGCACGTCGGTGGAGCTCCGAGGGGCCCACGAGGCAGGGGGGCGCGCCCAGGGGGGGCGTGCCCTCCACCCTCGTGACCTCCCCGGAAACTTCTTGGAGTAGGGTCCAAGTCTCCTGGATCACGTTCGGTGAGAAGATCACGTTCCCGAAGGTTTCATTCTGTTTGGACTCCGTTTGATATTCTGTTTCCTCGAAATACTGAAATAGGCAAAAAACAGCAATTCTGGGCTGGGCCTCTGGTTAATAGGTTAGTCCCAAAAATAATATAAAAGTGGAAAATAAAGCCCAATATAGTCCAAAACAGTAGATAAAGTAGCATGGAGCAATCAAAAATTATAGATACGTTGGAGACGTATCAAGCAACAAGACTTAGAGCTGATCAGGATTTGCTAGCTGACAGATGGACTGAAGTCCTTGCGGCCGAAGAGTATGAACTCGAACGCCCCTCCAAGAGTTACCCAAAGCGCAGGCTGCTACCGCGACTAGAGGAGGAAGCACCTACATCACCAGCGCATGACATGGCCGACGAGCCACCTCGTGGCTGCGACAGAGAGGCCTCTTGGCCCTCCACTCAAGCCATGCCCCGACGCCGCGTCAAGCATACTAAGGCACGGGAAAATGCGCCCGACCTGCGCGACATACTGGAGGACAAGGCAAGGCAAACAAGATCGATCTACGGATCGCGCAGGCGCCCCACGGCACGTGACGGTGATCGTCACTCTGGATGCAATAAATCCGGCCGGGCCGAACTCAACAGACAAAGCTCCTTCGAGCTGCGTCGTGCTATAGCCCAATATAGAGGCGCCGCACACCCACTATGCTTCACAGATGAAGTAATGGATCATAAAATCCCTGAGGGCTTCAAACCAGTAAACATCGAATCGTACGATGGCACAACAGATCCTGCGGTATGGATCGAGGGTTATCTCCTTCATATCCACATGGCCCGCGGTGATGATCTACACGCCATCAAATACCTCCCACTCAAACTTAAGGGACCGGCCCGGCATTGGCTTAACAGCTTGCCAGCAGACTCAATCGGTTCTTGGAGGACCTGGAAGCCGCATTCCCTGACAACTTCCAGGGCACTTATGTGCGACCACCGGACGCCGATGACCTAAGCCACATAATTCAGCAGCCAGAGGAATCGGCCAGGCAATTCTGGACACGGTTCCTAACAAAGAAAAACCAGATAGTCGACTGTCCGGAGCCAGAGGCCTTAGCGGCCTTCAAGCATAATATCCGTGACGAGTGGCTGTGCCGGCACCCCTGGGACAGGAAAAGCCGAAATCTATGGCAGCCCTCACGACTCATGCCCGCTTTGCGCGGGAGAAGACAGCTTGGCTAGCTCAAGCAACAATTTACCCAAGACCCTGGTAATTCGAATACCAAGGACAAAAGTGACAGGTCGCGTCGGAACAAACAAAAGCGCCGCGTTAACAGCGACAGCAACGAGGATACGGCAGTTAATGCCGGATTCCGAGGCTACAAATCCGGTCAACGGAAAAAGCCATTCAAAAGAAATACTCAGGGCCCGTCCAGTTTGGACCGAATACTCGACCGCTTGTGCCAGATACATGGCACCCCCGAAAAGCCATCCAATCACACCAACAGGGATTGTTGGGTGTTCAAGCAGGCAGGCAAGTTAAGAGCCGAAAACAAAGACAAGGGGTTGTATAGCGACAACGAGGAGGAGCCCAGGCCGCCGAACAACGGTGGACAGAAGGGATTTCCCCCGCAAGTGCGGACGGTGAACATGATATACGCAACCCACATCCCCAAGAGGGAGCGGAAGCGTGCGTTACGGGACGTATATGCGATGGAGCCAGTCGCCCCAAAGTTCAACCCATGGTCCTCCTGCCCGATCACCTTTGATCGAAGGGACCACCCCACTAGCATCCGTCACGGCGGCTTCGCCGCATTGGTTCTAGACCCAATCATTGACGGATTTCATCTCACAAGAGTCCTCATGGACGGCGGCAGCAGCCTGAACCTGCTTTACCAGGATACAGTGCGAAAAATGGGCATAGATCCCTCGAGGATCAAGCCCACCAAAACGACCTTTAAAGGCGTCATACCAGGTGTAGAAGCCAACTGTACAGGCTCAGTCACACTGGAAGTGGTCTTCGGATCTCCGGATAACTTCCGAAGCGAGGAGTTAATCTTCGACATAGTCCCGTTCCATAGTGGCTATCACGCACTGCTCGGGCGAACCGCATTCGCAAAATTCAACGCGGTACCGCACTATGCATACCTCAAGCTCAAGATGCCAGGCCCTAGAGGAGTAATCACGGTCAATGGGAACACTGAACGCTCCCTCCGAACGGAGGAGCACACGCAGCGCTCGCAGCAGAAGTACAAAGCAGCCTCTCTAGGCAGTTCTCCAGTTCGGCCTTCAAAAAGCCGGACACTGTCAAGCGCGCCCGGAGTACCCTACAACAAGACCGCCTGGCACGTTTTGAGCTAGCGTAGCAATGCGGCCCCAACCCTAGCCCTCGCGATATAGCGAAACCAGTGCTTCGCGTACATAACTACGCTCTTGAAATTCCATGGGCATAGGGGAAGGGGCACTATCACGGCACGCTCAAAATACGGCTTAAACCGCACCAGGGGCTGCCGGATTCCTTTTTTTTCTCTTACTCTCAGGACTCCATATTTCGGACGACCCGTTCGGCAATTCAACTGCCGCACAAACGATGCAAGATCCAGGAAAGCAGACAAGCCACGCCGCATTATGGAACTCCCACGTGGTCTCTATTGCGAGCAGTATACCTGTTTTTTAATACAATTTCGTGGCCTCCCCTGGCAGGACATGTTAAATAGTCAATTTCTTTTGCTTATCGCACTATTTGTATCGTTCCGCTTTCATAGCAGCCTTTCTATAAACAATGCATAGCTTTTTGTCTATTTTTTGCATTATCCTCTTTTTATATATATGTTTATCAATAACATGTTGCATCCGTACACTGTGGTACGGCAAAAATACGCCAGGGGCTTCAGTACCCATCAATATGGCGAGAAGTCCGTACACTTTCACAAGTGCGGCACCCGAACTTATAGCACTATATGCATCGGCTCTGAATCATGATTTGGGTCAATAGTTGGGTTTGCCCGGCTCCTATGTTTTGGTGCCTTACGTTCCGCTATATCTGCTAAGGTAGCACTAGGAGAACTACTGCGATTGTGCCCCAGTTAAGCTGGGCTGAGCACCTCAGTAGAGAAAGCTCAAACTGACTGTCATGATGAGGCGAGAGACCGGTCGCTGTTCGAGAGGTTTTTCGAGTCCTTAAATACTTATGCCGCTTCGAGCGAGGAACCGGCTTTGTCCGGCCAAGGCGTGGATAGCGCCCCGAACTCGGTTTTCTGAATACTAGGGGCTTCGCCGAAATTTAAAATTATAGAGTTCTATGGCTAAGTGAGAGTGTTCAAGCATTATAGTCCGATTGCCTTGTTCGTTGTGCTGAGCGCCTCCCTCGACGGACCCAATCATGGGAAAAAGAGCGCCCAGGTTTATCCCGAACACCCCAGCACTAGTGGCATGGGGGCGGAAGCCGACGACTGGCCATCTCTCAATTTTTTGATAAACGGCCGCACAGAAAGTAATATTTTAAATTCAAGCATTGCTTAGCGCATATGAACAAGTTTTCAGCGCACAGGATAACACGAGCGAGTTCATTCAAAAATTACATCCTTGGTGCATTCATCCGCCATAAGGCGGGCACCGGCCAGAACATCCTTGTAATAGTTCTCGGGCTTGCGATGCTCCTTCCCGCGGCGGCCCGTCCCTCACAAGCTTCTCACCGTCCAGCTTACCCCAGTGCACCTTTGCACGGGCAAGGGCCCTACGGGCACCTTCGATGCAGACGGAGCGCTTGATGACCTCGAGCCTTGGACAAGCCTCCACAGCCGCCGCACCAGTCTGAAGTAGCTCCCAGGCAGGGCCTCTCCAGGCCACAGCCGAACTATGAAGCCCTTTAGGGCCTGAGGGCTTCGGCCGCCTTGTGGAGCTCGACCAGCTGCTTCAGCTGGTCGCTCAAGGGCACAGGGTGTCCGGCCTCAGCGTACTGAGACCAGAACACCTCTCTGTCGAGCTGCCTTCCTCGGCTCGGTAGAATGCGGCGGCATCGGATACGCTGCGGGAAGATCTGCGAATGCCCCTGGAGAGCTCCGGATTCGGGTAAGTAACAAGTAGTTTACTTTTATATGTCTGCTTTGCATAGAGAATGCCTTACCCGCCGCTATCTTTTTCACCGCATCCAATTCCTGGAGGGCCTTCTGGGCTTCGGCCTTGGCAGATTTGGCAGTTTTAAGGGCCGCAGCAAGCTCGGACGCTCGCGTCTTCGAGTCGAGCTCCAAACTCTCATGTTTTTCATGAGAGCCTGAAGCTCTTGCTGCACCTCGCCGACCTGCGCCTCAAATTTCTCCCGCTCGGTGCGCTCCGTGGCCGCTCTCTTCTTGGCCTCGGACAGCGCCTGCTTGAGGGTCGCCACCTCAGTTGTGGCCCCTACAATAAGCAGTATACTCCTGTCATTTTTTGCAATTGCGTCTTCTTATAGGCATTTTTCTATAAGGTATCTCTTACCTTCTTTCTCCTCGAGCTGCTGTTTGGCAAGGACGATCTCTTGCTCGGTCCGCTCGAGGCCCTGCTTCAGGGCACCCACCTCCGCAGTCAGTGGCGGGTGGCCAGCAGCGAAGCCTGCATACGTATATTGCCTCCTTTTTAGTTAGACTCTGTATTTAATAGATCCTCTATTCGGCTTTTCTTTCCGAATGCCAAACAGAGCATCAGGGGCTACTGGTCTATGCGGTAATATTTTTACATATTTCTACTTACCTCGAGCTGTTAGAAGGCTCAGCACAAGCGCTTCAGTAAGTCCGCTTTTGGCGGACCGAAACCTTCTGGACCACCATACTCATGATGGTAAGGTGCCTCCTCGTCGATGAGGCGCCCTTAAGCACCTCCAGCAGATGTCCGGCGCCTCCGGTGGACGGGGACGCGGCTCAATAGCCTTGCTCCTCTTGGCAGGAGTTCGCTTGCCGCGGTCGGAACCGTTGATGATTCCGGCACGGTGGTCTGGCTTAAAGCCGGACTTGGAGCCTGGGGGGTCTTGTCCCCTTACTCCTGGAGTCCGAGAGGTCGCCCTCGCTCCTCCTGGACCACCTCCTCTTGCCCCGGAGCTTGTCGCGACGCCACTTTGGCGTCATCCGCAGCGCAGGGGGAGGCAGCGGGCGGAACTGAATTCACGTCCGAGGAATCCAGGGAGCCGCTCGACGACTCGTCGAGCCCGTCCTTGGGCAGGCTGCATGATGATATTCGACATTAGGGAAAGCTACGCAACAAAAGGAATATCATGAGTTATTCTGGTATCCGAACACTTACAATTTTTCCGGACGCTTGGTCCTATCCGGCCACTCCTCTTCGTCCTCGTCGGCGTCGGGAGCGTAGTCCGGCGGAGGGGTTTTCCTCTTCTTGGACCCTTCGGCCTCCCCTACTGGGGCGGCCTTCCTATTATTTCCTCCCCCCGCTGGAGGGGGAGAGGTCTCTTCTTCCTCCTCCTCGTCTTCACAGGAGGAGTGCGTCTCGGACTCGTCGGACGACGAGTCCGACACCACCATATGCCGGGAACTCTTTCAAGTCCCCGTGGCCTTCTTCTTCTTGGCCTTCTTCTCCGGCACCACATAAGGTGCCGGAACCAGCAACTTCACTAGGAGAGCAGGGGCTGGGTCTTCGGGCAAGGGAGCCGGACAGTTAATCAGTCCGGACTGCGCCTGCCAATCCTGTCAAAGGTGAGGGAGTTTAGATCCCGCATAGAGTCAAACTATGAAGAAACTTAACATCCTGTAAAAGATGAAAATATTTTACCTCGCTAGCAGGACGCTGTGAGCTGAATCCACGGTCCTCGGAGGTGGATGCGGGAGCCTCGGCACCTTTGGTTAGCCCCTTCCAGACATCTTCATACGTCGTGTCAAAGAGCCTGCTCAGAGTTCGGTGCTGCGCCGGGTTGAACTCCCACAGATTGAAGTCCCGTTCTTGACACGGAAGGATCCGGCGGACGAGCATGACCTGGACTACGTTGGCAAGCCTGAGCTGCTTGTTCACCAGGGACTGGATACATTTTTGCAGTCCGTCACCTCTGAAAGAACATGCGGTGCCCCCATGTTTGGTTTTGGTAATTGATGACAATCTCTATGGACTAATGGTTGCCTTGAGTTATATTTGAAGGTTTTTTCCATAGGCTTTTCTTGGAGTACATGTGTTGGTTTCAAGGAGAGTTTGTGTCGACCAAGGTGCTATTCAAGGAATTATCCAAAGATTGGTCATTTGAGAGTTGAGCTTATTGCAAGCATGTCTTGAAGAAGAAGATTGTGTGATCATTCATGTTTACCTTCAAGACATCATCCAAACGAAGAGAGTTGGAAAGATTCAAGGTTGATCAAGACTAAGTCAAGAGTGAATCAAGTTGATCAACTCACAAAGAGTAGAAGATGTACCGAGAGGGATCAAGTGATCCCATGGTATGGTAAGCATTGTCCATTGCACTTTGTGTACTAACCCATGGTCTATGTGGGGTTAGGTACGTGTCCATGGGCTTGCGTCAAGAGGATGATATCATACAACCCATGGGAAGGATGACATCAAGTGGTGATCGTCATCAAGATTGCCGTGTGCAATTTCAAGTGGAGAATCACGAAGAGATCAAGTGCTTGAAGCTTGCCATCCATTGTGGTGTCAATGGACTTGTGAAGATGTGCCGAAGAGTGGCTCACCCATAGTGGAGTATGGGGGAGCAATCATCTAGTCTTCATCGACCCAACGCAATCAAGAAAGGTGGTCCATCTTGAGGAGGACAAGATCGTCATCATCTAACTCAAGTGGATCATGTGCAAGGCAAAGGTTTGCCCTTGATAGGTTTTCTATTTTACCGGTCTCATGGTGGTAGTTGGGAGACCGGGTTATAGGATCGATAGCCGTACTATCAAGGGGGGCTCTCAAGTGAGTAGCTTGATCGTATCGTTCGTCGAGAGCTCAAACCATTGCATCCTTGCATCATGTTTCTTGGTTCTTGTTTGGTTCTCTTTGTGAGTCTTAGAGCTTATGGTCATCTTGATGACAAGCTTGAGTTCATCGAAAACGGAGTTCGCATGCGTCTTCTATGATGTTTTCGGTGTTGTAGGTTTTACCGGTCTTATCCGAGGAAGGGTCCTCACCATTTTCTTATGGGCCTTTTCTAATTTGCTTCTTATTGTTATTTCTTTCAAGATTGTGTTAGCCCTTGTCGCTAGCTTTCCAACAAACTTGGTTTCATCGAAAACGGAGTTCGCATGCATCTTCTATGATGTTTTCGGTGTTGGAGGTTTTACCGGTCTTTTCCGAGGAAGGGTTATCACCATTTTCTTATGGGACTTTTCTCATTTGCTTCTTATTGATATTTCTTTGAAGATTGTGTTAGCCCTTGTCGCTAGCTTCCAACAAACTTGGTTTCATCGAATTCGGAGTCCGTTTGCAAAAGTTGTGGCAGTTTTGGTGTTCTGAAAAGGCTGCAGCGGTACTACCGCGAATTGGAGCGGATGCAAATTTTTACTACCGCTCCAGAGCAGTACTACCACGGCTCCTACAGTGGTAGTACCGCTCCGGACCAAAAACTCGTCCCAAGTCTTGCGGTGGTAGGCCTGGATGTATTTTTTTAGTACCGCTCGCAAGCAGTAGTACTGCTACCATTTGCGGTAGTACCGTGAGGTCGAGCGGTAGTACCGTGGGTATGAGCGGTAGTACCGCTCCGGTGGTTCTTCTGGCCTTTTGCCTCCTCGCTGTTGTTTTTCAAAGGGGTACTTCCGCCCTAGCGGTAGTACCGCTCCTTGGAGCGGTAGTACCGCTCTGTGCGGTCTGTGAGCATAACGGTTGGATTTTTCCCCACCTATAAAAGGGGGTCTTCTTCCCCAATGAACCTAATCCTTTTAGCTCGTGTTCTTCCCCCATTGTTGACCTTCTTCGAGCTTGCTAACTCTCAATCCCTCCAATGATTCTTGCTAGTTCTTGAGGGAAAAGAGAGAGGAGATCTAGATCCATGTTTCCACCAATCACTTTCTCCTCTATGTGAGGGGAACCCCTTGGATCTAGATCTTGGAGTTCTTCATGTTCTTCTTTCGTTCTTCCTCTCATTTTCTTCCCTAGCATTAGTTGCTTTGGTGGGATTGGGAGAGAAGGACTTGGGCACTCCGTGTGCCCTTGCCATTGCATTTGGTGCATTGGTTTGAGTTCTCCACGGTGATACATGGAAGTTACAAGTTGAGAAGCTTATTACTCTTGGGTGCTTGGTACCTTTGAGCTTGTTCCTCTTGGGTGCTTGGGCGCCCTAGATGGTTGGTAGTGTTCGGAGCTCAATCATTGTGGTGTAAAGCTTCGGGCAAGCGTCGGGGTCTCCAATTAGGTTGTGGAGATCGCCCCGAGCAATTTGACGGGTACCGGTGACCGCCCCCAAGGGTTGCCAAAGTGTACGGGTTCGGTGACCGCCCCCAAGGGTTGCCATTTGTACGGGTTCGGTGACCGCCCTCAAGGGTCCCTTAGTGGGAATCACGGCATCTTGCATTGTGCGAGGGCGTGAGGAGATTACGGTGGCCCTAGTGGCTTCTTGGGGAGCATTGTGCCTCCACACCGCTCCAAACGGAGATTAGCATCCGCAAGGGTGTGAACTTCGGGATACATCATCGTCTCCGCGTGCCTCGGTTATCTCTTACCGCTCTTTACTTATGCACTTTACTTTGTGATAGCCATATTGTTTCTTATCATATATCTTGCTATCACCTAGTAGTCTATCTTGCTTAGCATAAGTTGTTGGTGCACATAGGTGAGCCTAGTTGTTGTAGGTTTTGTGCTTGACAAATTAACCGCTAGGTTTATTCCGCATTTGTTCAAGCCTAAACCGTAATTATTTTAAAACGCCTATTCACCCCCCTCTAGGCGACATCCACGATCTTTCAATTGGTATCAGAGCCTCGTCTCTCTTTATAGGGCTTAACCGCCTAGAGAGTAAGGATGTCGACTAGGGGATTAGGATTCTCTGACACTCTTAGTTTCGATGGCACAAATTTTGATGTTTGGGTAATTCGCATGCTTAATCTCTTTAGGGTCATGGACCCAAATTTAGAGCGAATTGTAGATATGGGTTTTTCTCCTCCAAAGGATCCCCAAAGATTATCTTTAGAGGATGAGAAAAACTCTTATCTCAATGCTCAAGCTTCTAATGTGCTTTTCGATGCTTTGAGCAATGTAGTTATATTTCAACTCATGCCATTCCGGGATGCTCATGAGTTGTGGACAAAGCTTCAAGATAAATATGGCGTGTCCAAGTTTTGTGGGGATGATTGTTCTCCCTCCACATCCGGCCGTATAGTCTTCTCAACTTCTTCTACTTCACCTACATGTGGTTTGCCACAAGGTAATGATATGGTGAGTAGTGTTGGTCATTGCAATGATGATAGTATGCTTATTGTGGATGATCCTTCATCACTATCTTATTGCAATGCTTCTTCTTTGGACTTTAACACTTCGAGCACCATACATGTTTCACATGCTTGTGTTGATAGTCCGTGCATATCTTGTAGAAATTGTTTGACTAAATCTCATGATGATATGCTTGCTATATCTTGTTTATGATAAAAATGCTTGTATTTCCTCGAGTTGTTGGTGCTAACAATGTAGAGGAAACCCAACACTCCATGGAACAAGATGTGGTTTTAAATGGTGCTTCAAGGGATCCTACATCATCATCTATTGCTTTTTGCCTTATGGCTAAGGCTTCAAAGGTATCTCCTACTTTGAAACCCAATATGTCTCTTGATGATGATGTTGATGCTAATGATGATGAGGATAATGATGAAGAGAATGATAATGTTGCCTCCTTAAAAATTAAGGGGGAAATGGTTTTTAAAGCTCTTCATAAAAATAAAATTGCTCGTTCCAACTTCATGGAAATCATGTCCATTGCCATTGAGGGCAAGAAGTATATTGATGAGTTGGAATCTCGTCTTGAGGAGCATGAGGTCACCATTGAAAATGGAAGGTCATGAGCGTGATTACGCTAATGAGATATGGCGAACTGGCAGG
>NC_053023.1:174745732-174762775 GCF_003073215.2 Triticum urartu
TTTCGAGCAAGCCATGGATTGATGTTTGTTGGTGGAGGGGGAGTATAAACTTTACCATTCTGTTTGGGAACCGCCTATAATGTGTGTAGCATGGAAGATATCGCCATCTCTTGGTTGTTATGTTGACAATGAAAGTATACCGCTCAAAATATTATTCACCTCTGTTTCAAAACCGAGCTCTGGCACCTCTACAAATCCCTGCTTCCCTCTGTGAATGACCTATCTATTTACTCTTATGCTGAGTCATCATCCTCTTATTAAAAATCACCAGTTGGAGAGCACTGCTGTCATTTGCATTCATTACTGTTAGTTTACATTGAGTATGACTTGACTGGATCTCTTTTACCATGAATTACAAAATCTATTCAGTCCTTGGTCTTTAAAGGTGCTCGGCATTTATGTTTTGCGGTCTCAGAAAGGGTTAGCGAGATACCATCTTGTTATATCATATTATGATTGTTTTGAGAAAGTGTTGTCATCCGAGATTTATTATTATGGCTCGCTGGTTGATCATGCTACTGATATGAGTAAACTTGAGACCTATGCGTTATTGCAAATGTGGTTAGTTATAATCTTTGCTGAAAACTTGAATGTTGGCTTTACATATTTACAACAACAAGAGCAAACAAAGTTTGTAAAAGTTTTTCTTTATCACTTTCAGTTTGACAACTGAATTGCTTGAGGACAAGCAAAGGTTTAAGCTTGGGGGAGTTGATACGTCTCCAACGTATCTACTTTTCCAAACACGTTTGCCCTTGTTTTGGACTCTAACTTGCATGATTTGAATGGAACTAACCCGGACTGATGCTGTTTTCAGCAGAATTACCATGGTGTTATTTATGTGCAGGAGCAAACGTTCTCGGAATGACCTGAAACTTCACGGAGCCACTTTTCAGAAAATAAGAAAAATACCTGCCAAAGATGAAGGCCAGGGGGCCCACCGTCTCTCCACGAGGGTGGGGGCGCGCCCCCTACCTCGTGGGCCCCCTGTTGCCTCTCCGACTCCAACACCACCTCCATATTTTGAGTTTCGGGGAGAAAAAGATCAAGGAGAAGAAATCATCGCATTTTACGATATAGAGCCGCTGCCAAGCCCTAAAACCTCTCTGGAGGGCTGATCTGGAGTCCGTTCGGGGCTCCGGAGAGGGGAATCCGTCGCCATCGTCATCATCAACCATCCTCCATCACCAATTTCATGATGCTCACCTCCGTGCGTGAGTAATTCCATTGTAGGCTTGCTGGATGGTGATGGGTTGGATGGGATCTATCATGTAATCGAGTTAGTTTTGTTAGGGTTTGATCCCTAGTATCCACTATGTTCTGAGATTGATGTTGTTATGACTTTGCTATGCTTAATGCTTGTCACTAGGGCCCGAGTGCCATGATTTCGGATATGAACCTATTATGTTTTCATCAATATATGAGTGTTCTCGATCCTATCTTGCAACTCTATAGTCACCTATTATGTGTTATGATCCGTTAACCCCGAAGTGACAATAATCGGGATACTTACCACGGTGATGACCGTAGTTTGAGGAGTTCATGTATTCACTATGTGTTAATGCTTTGTTCGTTCTCTATTAAAAGGAGGCCTTAATATCCCTTAGTTTCCGTAAGGACCCCGCTGCCACGGGAGGGTAGGACAAAAGATGTCATGCAAGTTCTTTTCCATAAGCACGTATGACTATATTCGGAATACATGCCTACATTATATCAATGAACTGGAGCTAGTTCTGTGTCACCTAGGTTATGACTGTTACATGATGAACCGCATCCGGCATAATTCTCCATCACCGATCCATTGCCTACGAGCTTTCCATATATTGTTCTTCGCTTATTTTTCCCGTTGCTATTGCTATCATCACTACAAAATACCAAAAACATTACTTTTACTACTGTTACCTTTTGCTACCATTATCACCACTATCATATTACTTTGCTACTAAACACTTTGCTGCAGATATTAAGTTTCCAGGTGTGGTTGAATTGACAACTCAGCTGCTAATACTTGAGAATATTCTTTGGCCCCCTTGTGTCGAATCAATAAATTTGGGTTGAATACTCTACCCTCGAAAACTGTTGCGATCCCCTATACTTGTGGGTTATCAGACGCAAATCAACCAAAACCCTAATGTCACCTAGATACTCCAAGGTCACCTCAAGTATCTGTGGGTATGATTATACGATATGCATCACACAATCTCAGATTCATCTATTCAACCAACACAAAGAACTTCAAAGAGTGCCCCAAAGTTTCTACCGGAGAGTCAAGACGAAAACATGTGCCAACCCCTATGCATAAGTTCATGAGGTCACGGAACTCGCAAGTTTATCACCAAAACATACATCAAGTGGATCACGTGATATCCCATTGTCACCATAGATAAGCACATGCAAGACATACATCAAGTGTTCTCAAATCCTTAAAGACTCAATCTGATAAGATAACTTCAAAGGGAAAACTCAATTCATCACAAGAGAGTAGAGGGGAAGAAACATCATAAGATCCAAATATAATAGCAAAGCTCGCGATACATCAAGATCGTGCCGACTCAAGAACACGAGAGAGAGAGAGAGAGAGAGAGATCAAACACATAGCTACTGGTACATACCCTCAGCCCCGAGGGAGAACTACTCCCTCCTCGTCATGGAGAGCGTCGGGATGGTGAAGATGGACACCGGAGAGGGATTCCCCCCTCCGGCAGGGTGCCGGAACGGCTCTAGATTGGTTTTCGGTGGCTACGGAGGCTTCTGGCGGTGGAACTCCCGATCTATTCTGCTCCTCGATGTTTTTAGGGTATATGGACATATATAGGTGAAAGAAGTTGGTCAGGGGAGCCATGAGGGGCCCACGAGGGTGGGGGGAGTGCCCAGGGGGGTAGGGTGCGCCTCCCTGCCTCGTGGCTTCCTCGAAGCTTCCCTGACGTCTACTCCAAGTCTCCTGGATTGCTTCCGTTCCAAAAATAACTCTCCCGAAGGTTTCATTCTATTTGGACAACGTTTGATATTCCTTTTCTTCGAAACACTGAAATAGGCAATAAAATGACATTTCGGGCTGGGCCTTCGGTTAATAGGTTAGTCCCAAAAATAATATAAAAGTGTATAATAAAGCCCAAAAACATCCAAAACGGGTAATATAATAGCATGGAACAATCAAAAATTATAGATACGTTGGAGACGTATCAGAGGCCTTGTTCGAGATCATACGCTCCCCTCGCCGGCCAGATGATCAGAATGAAGAAGATGACAGCCCCTGTCAGTGTCAAAACCGGCGGATCTCGGGTAGGGGGTCCCGAACTGTGCGTCTAGGCCGGATGGTAACAGGAGACAGGGGACACTTTGTTTTACCCAGGTTCGGGCCCTCTCGATGGAGGGAATACCCTACTCCTGCTTGATTAATATTGATGATATGGGTAGTACAAGAGTAGATCTACCACGAGATCAAGGAGGCTAAACCCTAGAAGCTAGCCTATGGTATGATTGTTGTGTATGGAGTTGATTCTGTCCTACGACTACAACCCTCCAGTTTATATAGGCACCAGATAGGGTTAGGGTTACACAGAGTCGGTTACAATGGTAGGAGATCTTGAATATCCGCATCGTCAAGCTTGCCTTCCACGCCAAGGAAAGTCCCATCAAGACACGGGACAAAGTCTTCAATCTTGTATCTTCATAGTCCAGGAGTCCGGCTGAAGCTATAGTTCGGCTACCCGAACACCCCCTAATCCAGGACTCCCTCAGTAGCCCCTGAACCAGGCTTCAATGACGACGAGTCCGGCGCGCAAATTGTCTTCGGCATTGCAAGGCGGGTTCCTCCTCCAAGTCCTTCATAGAATATTGTAAACACCAAGAGTAGTGTCCGGTTCTGCAAAATAAGCTTCCACATATTGCCATAGAGAGAATAATATTAACACAAATCAAATCTGCTGACGTATTCCGCAGTGCGCTATCACGCTACGGCCAAGTTCTTTACTCGAATCATTTTTACTTTTCCACCTCAGCGTGTTTTACGAGGCGGTTTCCTTGGCATGTCTTGTCAAAGCAGAGATCGTGTGCCTTTTTTACGGGATTCTCATCAATACGGACGTGGGTAACCCTAACCGCGCCATTTACCATGGCGCTTGGGAGGCAAGCGAGTTTTATTAGGCAGGTGGGGACGTACAACCGCATCCGCCCATATAAGCGGATAAGGATCCACCTTTTTACTTACGCCTTCTTCCTCTTTTTCCTATCCATGTCCTGCGCACTCGAGCTCCAGCGCCCAAGTCCGCACTTCCCGGCTCTAACGCCGGAATGTATCCGAGCTCCAACGCCGGACTGTATCCGAGCTCCAACGCCGGACTGTATCCGAGGTGTCGTAAATCACCTTGGTTTAAAGAAGTTTTTAAGGAGTTTAGCCGAGCTTAATGCCGGAAATGCCCTCTATGGAGCCAGCCACTAGCGCCCGAGCTTTATGCCGGACTGCTTTCGAGGTGGTGCGCCACCCCGACTATGGGCCGATTTTTGTGAGTATTTTTTTTAATTGATGCAATTTATTCTCTGCCGAGATATATAGCCAGTAGCCCTCACGGTGTGCATCGGTCTAAAACCCGAGATGCCCCGGGAGGATGACGTAAGACCGCTGATCCCAATAGCCGCTGAGACTCGGGTTGATTTGCAAAATCAGCCTGAGGATCAAGTCCAAGCTCGTCAGAATACTTCGGGACACTAAAAGCGGTGCGCTCAGTCCTCGAGACTCGGGTTGGGTGCGGCCGACCAACCTGAGGATTAAAATCTCCTCAGAAACTATATTGCACATAAAATTTTCTGCATTGGACAGGCAATGCAGTAGCCCCCGAGACACTGGTCCGGTGGCAACACCAGATCAGGGGATCGATGTGCCCCTTTAATATTTGTAAATAATAAGCCCGAAGCCCAGTAGCCCCCGAGCCTTAATGCGGGCACGGGTGGCCGAATTAAGGATCAATATCCATAGTAAAATCACAAATTATGTGTAATGACTCTATGTATCCAAGTACTTTACGTCATTAATGCTCGGATCCGCATTGTACAAAACTTTGTTGACCGACCATCAGCTTCCACCTCCTCGGCCAGTAGCCGAGGAGTGTTTGTCCTACTTTATAAAGCCTTTATGAGGGCAAAGATTTACGACAAACAAGGCAATCTGGCCACACGGTTTTATAAACAAAGGTACGCAGAGAGATATGTTATATTACTGTTTAACAGAAGAAATGTCTTCCAAAGAAAATAGTCCCGCTATCGGTTCCTTTCTTTGGGTTGTCATGCTAAGCATGATCATTAAACCTCAGCTCTAATGTAAGAGCAAAATATCGAGGATTTAGTTTGGGAGGCCAGTTAATAGCCCCCGATAGTGTTCGGTGACAGTCGAGGTCAAGCCATAAACACTTCGGCCAATGTTATGAATGGCCCGTCATAGTCATCGGATCGCTGACCAGTTTACGCTTATTGTGACAGTCAGTTTTCGGCTTTCTCCACTAAGGTGCTTAACCATGTGAGCTGGAAGCACAATCGAAGTGGTTCTCCCTTTGCACGCCTAGCCGAACAAAACGGAACGTAGGAAGCAAGTGCAGGAGCCGGGCAACCCAACTATTGACCGAAGACACAATTCAAAACCGATGCATATATAGCAATATCCGGGAATGTTTTTGCCGAATCCCTAAAGGTGTCCGGCGTTGCACTGCGAGACTAATGCTGGAAAAGCACAAATAGTTTAAAAGTGCCAAAAGGCTTGGAAAACCAAGAAACGTCAGTAAAAACATGACGTCTGAACAATATCAAGTGTTCGGTGCCAATCTGAAAGTTGGTCTTAGAAAAAAGAAGTGCTTCTGTCGTGCTTTAACATGATACATCCTATCTCAAGACTTCGAGCGGGTCAGCCTACGGCTTCAACCTCCTATCCTGAGGGCGGAGTACTTCTCATCAGGCCAGTTTAGCAAACTAAACTCTAGCGGCTTTGAGACAGAAATTAGGCTCCCCGGCTAGTGACCCACACGCTCGTGTCGAAAAAAGGAGTGATAGATAATAATAATAATAATAATAATAATAATAATAATAATAATAATAATAATAATAAAACTTTGCAACGACTAAGAAGAAGAACACTTATCATAAAACGGCTCATATAAATTTAAGAGCCCCCAAGTGACTTGGGTAAAAGAATGATTGCATGTACCGAAGTACTTATATCATATCTATGTTCAACCGAACTTTAAACGCGTCTTAACCGACTGCCAGCTTCTCCCTCTTCAGTCAAGGACCAAAAAGTGTTATGTACTCCATCGGTCGAGAATATCGACGGTGTTTCCAATAACCAGGCAATCAGGCCATAAGGCTGTAACAGACAAAGCACGCTCAGGGAACTTATGCTATATTACCGTGAAGTGTAAGAAGCATCTTCGAAGAAAATAGTACCCCCACCGATACCTTTCTTCGGTGCTCATTGTTATTATGAGACTTGTGCAATAGATTTTTTGTACTCATGAGTTCCGTTGTGTGCCGACCATCATTGAATAACTATAAGAGCGCTAGCTTTCGGCTTCACCCAGTCTGAGGTCCGGCTCGGGTGACCCGATCGTGACAATCGCAGAGGTGCTCCCTTTACTCCCTAGCCGAACAATCGGAACGTAGGGGTAAACACAGGAGCGAGGCAACCCAGCTTGCAAATCGCTTAAGTCAATGTGGTGCATATTGTGGCGTAATACACGAACAAGGAACGAAGCCGTACAAGTATAATCATATGCAACAGGAAAAGCTTCATAAAGGAAGCCCCCAAGTAAACGGGGTATTTGAATTTATGCGTCACAAACAAAGTTTGGACAAGGAAATTTTTTACAAGCAACTTTTTTCCAAAAAAGTATAATGCTTGGTCGAACCGAACACAAGTTAGAAATTAAAGCTTTGAGCATGAAAGCGACTTAGCTGGTTAATGTGTTCGGTATTGATGACGCGGTCCGAGCTTGATGCGGGGCAAGGTTCCATCCCCCAAGCCGGTCCCGAGGTGGCGGAGCGGAGAGCTCGACACGCCGAAGTGGTGACATAGCACGGTCAATGCAGACCGGCAGAGTGACGCCGAAGTCCCCGGATCATTTTCCTGTGCACAAAAAATAGTGCAAGCCGGGGATAGTAGTAATAATGATAATTAAAAAAATCGTTGCATAGTAAATAATTTATGCAAAGTGAGTAATAGAAGAAATATGGCCTGGCGCCGAAGTCAATGTCGATGTAGGGCGTCGGCGTGAATGGTAGTGAAGGCGTGGCAAAGCTGAAATTCACAGGTCGGTCCGAGCTCCGGACGCGCATTTCCGCCGGACTATTGTAACGGAACTGCATCGAACACCACGCGACCGTCGTTAATGCGGTCACCATTTGATAGACCTGTGTACATATGATGGACAAACCAGAGTAATAATTCCTTGGGAAAAATGAACCCCAAACAAGCAAAAAATACTGGGATTAATAGCACCTGGTTTATTTGTTGTAGCAATCCGAAGGAAGGTGATCCCAAATTGGGACTCGCTCCGCACACCTATTGCCTGATGGGCGATAAAACGATGGCATGGCAATGTTGGTAAAGGTTGACTCGCCGAGGCAAAGCCCTCGGCCCAGCTAACATGACGGAGTTGGTTGGCTAGTGACGCCGAAGCGTCCGGAGTAGGTTATGAAGGAGATGGCGAAGCCCGGTCCGAGCGAGATGTCAAAGTAGGTTCGGCGTGAATGGACCACCAGCTTGAAGAAGCAATAGTGCGGCCCTGTCGATGCAGGTCGTGACGTGGTCGATGCCGGCTTGATGAAGCGACCGTGCGGCGAGGCCGGTATGCCCGCTCCGTGTAATCCATGGGGCGGCGATGTTGGTGATGATTTATCCTTCGCGATGCCGGGCTCTTGTTCGGCTTGCCGAGATGATGATCCGAAGAAGTTGAGCTCGGCTAAAGTGACGACGTGTCTAGCGCAGGTCGGCAGCCGTGGAGTAATATTGCCGGACTGGTTTGACACCAGCATGATGTTGAAGATCATGTTCAAAAGATCTTAAAGTTAGTGGGATGTGTTCGGGAACAAAACACAATACCCCATACAAAACTTCCTTCAGAAGGGATGTCCGAAATCCTGTTCATAAAAAAGATGAACTCGGGTCGGATTCGTTTTCGCGCAGAAAACAGATCCGAAGAGTGATGCACTAATCGGAAGGTTCCCGGAGTTTGGACGGTCGGATCGAGCCAAAATTTTGAGAGGTGGTAGATATAGGAATTCCGCGGCCGATCAACGGTTGGATCTTCCAAAGGACGTCCGAGCTAGAAGCTGGACAGCACGCCCTAAACTCATCCAAATTCCCCTCCAGATTTGGCAGGGCTCCGGTATATCGTGGATTGCCAGAGATTCCTCCATCGGAACTTGACGAAATTTTCCAGGATTGTTGTAGACTCAATTCCGCACAATTCCACCAAAGCTATCGTCAAAGTGATACTCGAGGAGGTGGTGGTGGCAGATACGAGTTCGCTGTCCAGAAAAACAGCACGGTCGCTTGAGGGCAATGTTGACGTTGAGCCCCCGAGCTCCATAGATGATTCCTCCATGATCTTGATAGAGATCGGAGTTGATGTTTGATGAAGGTCCTCGTCCGGACATGGTGATCCGAACACAGGGCGCAATTCTTGGTCAAACCAAGGTGACCAGTCGAGCTGGTGACGAAGATGCCGAAGTCGCAGTTGATCTGCAGGCGAGCCATCGATCCTTTTGTCGATCACACAGCGGAACTCTCAATGAAAGCACAATGTCGGTGTCAAAACCGGCGGATCTCGGGTAGGGGGTCCCGAACTGTGCGTCTAGGCCGGATGGTAACAGGAGACAGGGACTTTGTTTTACCCAGGTTCGGGCCCTCTCGATGGAGGTAATACCCTATCCTGCTTGATTAATATTGATGATATGGGTAGTACAAGAGTAGATCTACCACGAGATCAAGGAGGCTAAACCCTAGAAGCTAGCCTATGGTATGATTGTTGTATGGTGATTCTGTCCTAACGGACTTACACCCTCCGTTTATATAGGCAACCGGATAGGGTTAGGGTTACACAGAGTCGGTTACAATGGTAGGAGATCTGAATATCCGCATCGCCAAGCTTGCCTTCCACGCAGGAAAGTCCCCATCCGGACATGGGGACAAAGTCTTCAATCTTGTATCTTCATAGTCCAGGAGTCCGGCGAAGGTATAAGTTCGGCTACCCGAACATCCCCTAATCCAGGACTCCCTTCAGCCCCCAATATCTGAACAATACCGGGGAGGGTGATATGATATTCGATCAACATAACCAAATTGATGAAGTCCAGAACTATGATTATGATGACGAAGAAAATGTTTATCTTGAAATAACAGAGACCGGTGTGGTATATTTATATAAGCAGGCATCTGGTGATCATCACATGTTTTAAATGATTTGAACATATATTAACAAATTGATCTTTCTTCTTTCAGCCCTCCGGATTAAGCAAATCTTCTACAGGCAACGGGACAGTGCGAGGCCCGGCCAAAAAGTTGAAGGAGGGCGTAAAGTACAACATCGATGCCATCAAACCTAATGGCGAACCAAGCAAGCCTAAGAAGAACGCGAACAAGTTCGTTCGTTAGTGTAGAGTTCTTATGAAGGACCAAATCCCGATCTCCATGCAAGAATGGAAAAATCCAGCAAAGCAACGTCCAGATCTTACTTTTGTCAGCCAAAGAGCAAAAGATCGGCTTTGGGAATCTCTCATGGAACATTTCACCCTACCAGATCATTTCATAGATGCAGATGTGCGGAAAGTCAAGGACGCTGCTCTTAGGAAGATGGCAATTGCATTCAGCACCCACAAGAAAACTATATGGGCCAAGTACGTCGAAGGAGAAAAGAAGACTCCAGAATTCGAGGGAACACTGGAGAAGCAAAGAGATCACTGGGTTGATTTCGTGAAATTCAAGGAATCAGAATTAGCTCAGGAACGGTCGAGAATAAACAAGATCAATGCCACTAAAAAGGATCATTTCCATACGCTGGGGCCAGGTGGCTACGCGGTGGCCCATCCTAAGTGGGCTAAGTCTGAGCAACATATGCTGGATGCAGGGGTCACTGCAGTTACATTGAGCTGGCTGGAAAGGTGCATGACTTGGTTCTATGTGCATGGGGGGCATTGGACCCGAAGACATGCCAGGTTTTGAAGAAGGCAAGTCTTAAAGGAGCCGACGACAAGTTACTTGTTGCAATAGAAGAGGCTCGAATGGGGGTGTTCACGCCCAACAGAGAGAACGACGAGCTTACGCGCGCCTTGGGAAATCCTGAACACCCGGGAAGAACATGAGGCAAAGGTGTTATTCCGTGGTATGAGGGGTTTGCGGACTGGAACACCAACTACAGAAGCCGTGCCAGAAGGAAGATGGAGGAGGAGGAGAAGAGGAAGCTGGAGGAGTAGAGGAAGCAGGAAGCAGAACGCCTTAACTGTTGGGGATCGTAGCAGAAATTTAAAATTTTCTACGCATCACCAAGATCAATCTATGGAGTCATCTAGCAACGAGAGAGAGAGGAGTGCATCTAATACTCTTGTAGATCACGAGCATAAGCGTTCAAGAGAATGGGGTTGATGGAGTCGTACTCGTCGTGATCCAAATCACCGATGATCCTAGCGCCGAACGGACGGCACCTCCGCGTTCAACACACGTACGGAGTGGAGACGTCTCCTCCTTCTTGATCCAGCAAGGGGAAGGAGAAGTTGATGGAGATCCAGCAGCACGACGGCGTGGTGGTGGAAGCTGCGGGATTCCAGCAGGGCTTCGCCAAGTGCTACTGGAGGAGGAAGAGGTGTCACGAGAAGGAGAGGGAGGCGCCAGGGCTTAGGGTGCGGCTGCCCTCCCTCCCCTCCACTATATATAGGGGCTAGGGGGAGCATGCCCCCGTGGAGATCCATCTAGAGGGGGGGCGGTGGCCCCCGGGGCGGCGGCCTCTCGGGGGGCAACGGCCTCCTTAGGGTTTCCAACCAGGGGGCGCATGCCCCCTCGGGGGGTAACGGCCCCCTAGGGTTTCCAACCCTAGGTGCCTTGGGCCCTTGGGTGGGGCACACCAGCCCACCAGGGGCTGGTTCCCATGCCACTTCAGCCAATGGGGCCCTCCGGGATAGGTGGCCCCACCAGGTGGACTCCCGGGACCCTTCCGATGGTCCCAGTACAATACCGGTGACCCCCGAAACTCTCCCGGTGGCCGAAACTGGACTTCCTATATATAAATCTTTACCTCCGGACCATTCCGGAACTCCTCGTGACGTTCGGGATCTCATCTGGGACTGCGAACAAATTTTGGTTAACCGCATACTAATATCTCTACAACTCTAGCGTCACCGAACCTTAAGTGTGTAGACCCTACGGGTTTGCGAGACACGTAGACATGACCGAGACAACTCTCCGGTCAATAACCAACAGCGGGATCTGGATACCCATGTTGGCTCCCACATGCTCTACGATAATCTCATCGGATGAACCACGATGTGGAGGATTCAATCAATCCCGTATACTATTCCCTTTGTCAATCGGTATCACTACAATAAAAGACACATCCGTGACATTTTGGGCCGAACAATTTTTTTTTCTGTCATAGATATGACACTTCTATGACGATAATTGTGACAAAACCTGGTATCATCATAGATGTGGTGGGCTCCTACTTCTATGACAAAAAATCATGACAGAAAATGGGCTTTTCGTCCTGGGCGGGCCGGAGACGCAGTTGCATGACATTCTTTGGGCCGTCCATGATGGAAAAAACCGTGGTAGAAGCGAGGGGGAGGAAAATTTCGGGGAGTTCCCGGTTACGGTGGGAGGTCGGGGGCCGAGCGATGCGCGTTTCTCTCGTACACGTACACGCATGTGTGCGAGGCGTTGGCTCTAACTGAACCCGAGCGAGGCATTGGGCTCTAACTGAACCCGAGCGATTGCACTGCAGGCTACGCGTTACTGAACCCGAGCGATCGATCGATGGCTGTTAACTGAACCCGATCGAGCGATTCCTTCGCTACTGCTACTAACTAAAGCCGATCAATGGGATGAACAGTGAGCATTGCGGGTGGGTTTGGATGAACAGTGAGCGTTGCGGGTGGGTTTGGATGAACAGTGAGCGTTGCGGGTGGGTTTGGATGAACAGTGAGCGGTGGCGTTGCCTCTGGATGAACAGGACCCCGTGGTGTGGTGGAGGGCTGGATGAACAGTAGACGGTGGAGGGGTTCCCGTGGAGGGGTGGATGAACAGGACCCCGTGGTGTGGAGGGCTGGATGAACAGTAGACAGTGGAGGGGTGGTTGAACAGGACCCCGTGGTGTGGAGGGCTGGATGAACAGTAGATGGTGGAGGGGTGCCCGTGGAGGGGTGGTTGAACAGGACCCCGTGGTGTGGAGGGCTGGATGAACAGTAGACGATTGGAGGGGTGCCCGTGGAGGGGTGGTTGAACAGGACCCCGTGGTGTGGAGGGCTGGATGAACAGTAGACGGTGGAGGGGTGGTTGAACAGTAGCCGGTGGAGTAGCACGCGGTGGAGGCTGGATGACAGGAGCCCGTGGATGAACAGTCGCAGGTGGAGGCTGGAGGAGGTCGACGGTGGATGAACAGTAGCTCGTGGAGGCTGGAGGGGGTCGACGGTGGAGATGAACAGTATCCCGTGGAGTCCGTTTTGCGGTACGCCACACCCCTCCCGATGAATAGGACCCCCGTTTTGACCGTAGCGTTCCAACACAAGTCCGTTTCATCCGTTTTGTGGTACGCCACACCCCTCTCAATCAACAGGACCCCTGTTTCGACCGTAGGAGGTTCCTTTACTCCGTTTTGCGGTACGCCAGACCCCTCCCGATGAACAGGATCCTGTTTCGAACGTGGCCGGTCGAACACAAGGCCGTTTCCTCTGTTCTGCGGTACGCCAGGCCTCGTTTCCATCGCTGTTCCGTCCAAGCCCTCCTGATGAACACGACGCATTTCGTTGCCTCCCCATGAACACAACGACGACGCTATTTATCCGTTCCGACCCAGCCATGTACACGAGCCCTGCCGTACGTATGCGCGAGTAGGCGTTCGAGACCCCGCCCTTATGTACACATACGTGGCCGTATTTTCTTTCTTGCACCCTAGCCGCTGTACGTACGTGTACATGCTATGTGCGTGCCTCTACTACGACACGTGCGTGCCTCTACATCACCAGTATATATGTACGTACACGTTCGCGACCAGAATGACAATGCTACGTACGCTTTGACCAGGTGGGTCCCGACTGTCAGGTACTTCCTTGCGTGCGAAGATGTAGCTGGTGGGTCCCAGCAGTTAGGGGGCGAATCATTTTGTTTTTTTTTTGCCCGGACGCACTTCCTTGCGTGCGAAGGTGTAGCTGGTGGGTCCCAGCAGTCAGGGGGAATGGTTTTTTTTGCGAAATACGGTGGCCCGTCGGTGGGTCCCCGCTGTCAGGTGGAGGAATAATTATTTTGCATGTAATAAGGAGGCACTTCCTTGCTGCGGCCATGGACCCAGCTGTCAGCCTCTCCATGTACAGTCCACGTCCGATGGAAGTCGTTCCTTGACCATGCCGCACCGAGAGCACCAGGGCGATGGACGACGGTGAGGCCTAGGAAGGGGACGACAGGGAGCCGGGGAAGACGCGGCAATGGAAGCCCGCGCGGAGAGGAGTACGAGGGTTCACTGGTTCGGCTGCGGTGTGAGGCTGCCGTCGCCGCAGGGCCTGGCCAGTGGTGGGAATAGTAGGGGCGGTGAGGCCTCAGCGACAGCACAGCCGGCCACGGGAGGCAGGAGCATGCGGCACGACCGGCGCTACTTTGGGCGGCTGGAGCAAGAAGACCAGAGGTTGAAAAAGCACTACGACCGTTGGATGGACATCGTACGGTCACTGGAGCTAGAATCGTTCATATTGACTAAAGTTGACAAAGGCCCCCGTCCCAGTCAACTTAGTAGGCCCACAAGTCAGCCTTCCACCATGGTGGGTCCCAGCTAGCAGGGGGACTATTCTTTTTTTGTGAATAATAAGGAGGCACTTCCAGTGGGTCCGAGCTGACAGTGGGGGGAACGTTTTTTCGCGAAATACGCTGGCTCGTCCGGTGGGTCCGAGCAGTCAGGGGGGAAACGTTTTTTCGCGAAATAAGGTGGCCCGTCCGGTGGTCCCTGCTGTAAGGTGGAGGAATAATTATTTTGCGCGTAATAAGGAGGCACTTCCTTGCGGCCGCCTGGACCCAGCTGTCACCCTCTCCACGTACAGTACTCTTCTGATGGAAGTCAGTCATTGACCACGCCGCATCGAGAGCACCAGGGCGGTGGTCTGGACAACGGCGAGGCCTAGGAAGGGGACGATGCGGAGCCGGGGAAGATGCAGCAGTGGAAGCCCGCGCGGAGAGGAGTATGAGGGTTCACTGGTTCGGCTGCGGGGTGAGGCTGCCGTCGCCGCAGAATAACAGGGGGTGTGGGTGAGTGGAGGGATGGCCTGGCCAGCGGTGGGAGTAGTATGGGGGTGGTGAGGCCTCCGGCAGCACAGCCGGCCACGGGAGACAGGAGCAGGCGCACGACCGGCGCTGCTTTGGGCGGCTGGACCAAGAAGACCAGAGGTTGAAGAAGCACTACGGTCGTTGGATGGACATCGTACGGTCACTGAAGCTAGAAACGTTTATTATTGACTAAGTTGACAAAGCCCTTGGTACGCTCCAACTTAGTAGGCCCACAGGTCAGCCTCCGAAACGGTGCGCCCCAGATGTCAGGGGGAGGAATCATTTTTTGGGTGGCCGAAGCTAAGAATATCCGAGATTGAAGAAGAAGCACGACATCTGTTGGATAGACATCCAACGGCCACTACTGCTAGAACCGTGTGTTGACTATAATAAGTTGGCAAAGCCTTGCATACACGTCAACTTATTTTTTTAGGGGATGCCTCACTTAGTAGGCCCACAAGTGTGTGGCAGAGAACTTATAGCCCATTTGCATTTTGTAAGAATGTACAGCCCATTTTGAATTCTAATGGAATTTACAACAACCCATTTATAGTTTGTTAAAAGTACAGCCCATTTTCTAGCTAGGACAATGATTAATAATTTCAACCAACCGTTGAAGACAGAATTCAATAAAATTTCCCACATTTTGATGGGCTCTGAAATATTTTTATCCAGAAATTTCTAGTCAGATTAAATATAAATTTGTATTACGTAAAAATCCAACGAAACATTGCGCGCGCAACAATGAAAATTTAAGATTTTCAAAATCCATAAATAATATTTTATAAACTAATTTCGTGTTTGGTGCATTTTTTATAGTTACTGCCCAGTTTTTATAATTACATCCCATTTATTATTTTTTAAAGCCCATTTTCCTGTTAAGCCTAATGCATCCCTCCTAGGAAAGATTTGCAGCCGAGCGGGGCGGAGAGTAACAAGTTGACCTTGCCTGGGTATTCCTCAAAAAGACGTATAGCTGGGCTAGCCATTTTCATCTTGAAAAAAATTAGTATCTGGGCTGGATATCTGGCCTGGGCTAGACGGACCACAGCCCGCCCAGTTAATACCCTGCTCTCCTCTGAACAACAACGAAATCATCGCCAAGAAAAACTCTGCAGTGCTCACGCCTCAAAAGCACAAATACTGCTCGAGCTGCTTGGTCCCAGCTATCGGCTACACCTTGTGCAATTCTCTCGTTTATATTGACTACATAGGTTGACAATGGTGTGGGACCGTGATGTCACGAAACTAGGAGAAAGCAAAAAAAAATAGTTGTACATAATAAGGAGGCACTTGCGTACGTACGGCTATGGCCCTAGTGGGTCCCTAGTGTCATCCAGTCAAAATAAAGTCATCTCCTAATCCTCATGTTCGTTGACGATGTTAACAATGCTCGGTGCCACGGCGAGTGCAACAACTAGAAGGACAACGGAGAGGGCCTCGCGGGCCCTACGATGGTCTGATATAGCGCCCGCTACTCATTCAGGAAGCCAGGATCATCGGACACCTATGAGCACCTTCGAGAAACTGAGACGGCATGAAACGGTAAGGCCGCGCTTGGGAGCTCTGGTTTATTTCAAACCTGTATTAACATACAAGTGTAATTTACTCGTCACCGAAAACAACACGTAAAATACAGCGTAATGAAACCGAGGGCCCGAGGTCTATAGTAAAACCGGCGGGTTACGCATGTAATTTGAGAGACCAGTGTATATTTTACGAGCACTACTATATGGACGACATTACCAGACGATACATGCACGACGTGCGTATCATGCCATCCATGGGCAAGGCTGAAACAGTAGCTAACGGCTGGATTAGCAATCGTCCGAGTGCCGTTCAGTGTTTTTATCGTGTGTCAAGTACTTCCGATATTTTACTAGTCGAAATCGACCAACCAAGCGCCTTCGCCCGAGACCATCTGCTTTAATTTACAAGCGTCAAGTTTTACAAGCGTTTTGGTTGGAAAACGACGATCCTAATCACGGCCTAATATCATGAGTTGGTCAGAAGATCATATGGTTTCATGTCTAACCTACCGACTTGTCGTATAGGCTAGAATGAAACATCAGATGATGAACTTCTTAAGCAGAAACAACAGAAGAGGATGATCTTCTTAACAAGTAAATCACTGGCATTAGATCGACATGCAAAACAATACGAAGCATTATTCTCAGGCAGGCATGGTGAACAGCTCGTGATGCCGCATGCCACAACATTCCAAGCTCAACTTTGCAATCAAACACAAGGCCTGGCATTACATAGACAATATTCAGAACAAACTCTTAACACAGGAATATCTCAGCAAGTAACTATTTACTTCTAAACTGAACACAGGAATAGGAAAAAACACTCGAACGCTGCTCACAGCAAGGGCGTCCCACTCAAAAATATCAAATGCATGTCTTCTGGCTAACATCAATGAGCAAATCTTGACAAGGTTTTCCAATTCCAATATATTAAACTAACGTCTTCTTGCTAACATCAATGATTAAACTTGACAAGCTTTTCCCATCAAAATATGTAATGCCTTATGAATC
>NC_053023.1:174763775-174776800 GCF_003073215.2 Triticum urartu
AACTCCAAGGATTCCCATCAAGATGGTGTGGATCCAAAAGAAGAAGAACTAGAGAGTTCTTGAGGGTGACTCCGCCAACATACTTCACTCTTATCATTTTGGCAAGAACAAGTGCAATCAACTTCCACATCTTGCACTAGTTCAAGGAGTCACAAACCCTCTTGTTGGTAAGACAAGGGACAAGGTAACCTAAAAGTTTTCATGGACATCATCTTGTGTGTGCATCACTCTATGTCTATGGATATCCTTGTTTGTTCCTTGTGGGACTAACCCATGTAGGTATTGAAAGTGCAATTCACTCAAATGGATAGCTCCAAGTGATCTACATCAACATTGAGCATCCACATCTTCAACATCTACATGAAGTCATCATCGACAAAACCCGAGGTTAGTTCATCCCTCTAAGGGGGGATATCACATCTAGGGGGAGCTTTACTCTAAGACTTGAGCTAAAGCAACTCTAAAGATGTGAACACAACAATGCTTTATGTAAAAGTGGTAACCCCACTTGAGCTTAAACGATGAGTATGACCTATGATCAAGTGTTCTCACTTGACTCCTAAGTCAATATACTCATATATAGATGACCTTGTCATCGCAAATTGCTTGATAGATGCTAGAATTGGTTGTGCATGCCTTGTCACATATTTCATTTGCCATCTTATTGTGTGAGCATGCTTGGTTGCATATTTTACTCATTCGAGGACATCCACTTGTTGTTTTGATTGTTTGGTTTATCTTCTTTTGCCAAGTGGATGGACAAGAATGCCTAAGTACCTCCTCTAGCTATCTATGCTTTTCTCATCTCAAACTCTATTCATGCTGCATCACAAAATTTGATCAAGTCAGATTCGAACCACTCTGTGTGAGGAGCGCTCGGAGTCCCCGATTCGTCATAGACTTAAACTTCCAAAACCTCTTTATGATTCTCGGTCTGACCGATACCCTACTTTCGGTCCTACCGAGATCATTAAGTTGATCTAGGTTTTCGATCTCGGTGCAACCGATTTGAACCATTCGGTCACACCGAGTTGCAACAACTGTATACAGTTTTGCATCTCGGTGCCACCGAGTTGTTCCACTCGGTCACACCGACAGGGTCGGGCTATATATAGTCACGGGCAAAAATTTGGAAATTTCTCCGAACCCCTTCGCCCGCGCGATAGCCTGCTCTGCCAACTTGGTCTCCGGATCGTCTCCTCGCCGCCAGCCGCCTCCAGTCGCTGGTCTCCGTCGCCGTCAACGGAAATTCAACCCCGCCGTTGCCGCCGTAGCGAGTCTCCGCCGAACTAGGGTATGGACTCGATCTTTGTGCTATTCCCCAATCCGATTCTTAGCACATTGTGATCATCATGATTCTTGCCACGTTTGTTAAACTTCTATCCAGTCAATGAACTCGTAGATTAGGTTTAATTCGAAAATTTTAGGGTTAGGTTTCCGCCGAAACCATCTCGGACCCACCGAGTTGAAAAACTCGGTCCCACCGATTTGGCTTATGCCATTGCACAAGTGAGACTCGGTCTGACCGAGAATTACTTATCGGTGTGACCGATTTTGGAACTCTGTGAAACCCTAGCAGTCTCGGTGCCACCGAACTGTGACTCGGTCTGACCGAGTTCACTAGTTTAGGTGCCAAAACTGCTTCGGTATCACCGAGTTTAGAAATCGGTAGATCCGAGATGCTTTCAGTGGGAAACTAAAACTAAGTTTTTGAATTATTCTTTTGCAAAAATCTCTGCATTTTGTGATGCTCATCCACTCTATCTCATCTATAACCTATTCACAGGGTCAGCAGTCAGAGTTTGCATCATGTCAGACCAAAGTGATAGCCAGAACTTGTCAGAGCAGCAAGTGCAGATGAGTGAGGGCACTAGTCCCTCAAGTTCCTCAGATGATGGCAGCAGGAGCACCCCTAGCAATCTGCCTAAAGCTGCCACAAGACAGAGAAAGAAGAGAACCTCAGACTCAGAAGATGAGGATTATGTGGCAGAAGAGGAAGCAACTTCCAAGAGAGTTGAGCCAGCACAGGGCATAAAACCAGGGATGAAGATCAAAAGGCCAGCAGGCAGGCAGCCTATGTCAAAGGCCAGAGCTTCAACTGAGAAGCCCACTCCCATTGAGCCAGTTGCTGCTGAAGGCAAGAAGAGGAAAGAAAGGGTGAAGAAAACTGTAGCCAGAGTGCTTGGCAAGGCTTCCATCATGGAAGATGAGGAGGAAGAAGAAGAGGTAGCTGCACCAGCACCTAAGGCACCCAAGCTGATGGGTGATGCCATAAGAACAGGGGCAGCTGCTTCCAAGGCCAAGCCAGCTCCAAAGCCAAAGCCAAAGAGGAACACAAGAAGCATCCCAGCTACTGAGAAGAACAAGGCCCCAGTGCCTGAAGCTGCAGAAGAAGAAGAAGAGAATGTTCTTAGAAAGCTCAAGCCCAAGATCCCAGACCACAACGATGCTCATCCTGTGGCTGAGGATATGAAACTCAGGAGAGATTCAGGGCTCCGGAAGTGGAGAGAAGCAGACCCGTATGCTTCAAGGAGAAGGACTGCAGTTGACTACAGGTTTCACACCAAGGAGCAGCAAGACTTTTATGAGACAGTGCTGCTAGACAAGAAGCCAATTGTCTGTGATATGAGATGGGTTGATTGGCAATACATCAAGGACAACGAAGAGTACTACCCTGGAGTGCAGGACAGCTTCAAGGCATGTGGAGTAGAGGACTTTGTTGGGCAGAAGCTCACAAAGTGGAACGAGGAACTCATCATGCAGTTCTACTCCACAGCCCATTTCTATCCAGATGGCAGGATTGTATGGATGTCAGAGGGTACGAGGTACCAGTCTACAGTTGCTGAATGGGCTCAGCTGATTAATGCCCCAGAAGAGCATGACGATGACTTGGACATTTATGCCAAGAAGAAGATGGACCACAACTCAATGTCAAACATGTACAAGGAGATTCCAAATGAAGCACTTGATACGTTCAAGTTTGGCTCAGTACACTATCTTCTGTCAGGGCTGCCAACCATCAACTGGATTCTTAGGCACACCCTATTGCCCAAGTCTGGAGATCACAAGATGATCAGGGGCCACGCGATCAACTTGCTTCATATCTTTGACGTGCCACAGAAATTCAAAGTCATGAGCCTTATGATTGAAACAATCAAGAGGACAGCAGCAGACCAGAAGAGGAGCTGTGGATATGCCCCACAGATTCAGGAGCTCATCAACTCTAAGATGGGCACGGGCATATACTTATTGGACAAGGAACACCTGCCCATCCGTCCAGACTTTGAAGATAATCAAGTGGTCATGACTGAGAATGAGCCATCATCTGCCCAAGCACAAGCCAAGAAGGAGAAGGCGAGGAAGGAGAAAGCTGCCAAGATGCCTACTCAAGAGGAGGCATCTGAATATTTCCTGAAAACCAAACAAGAGCAGCTTGGTTACTTGATTGCATCCACCCTGCGGATTGAGCAAGGACTAGCCACCCTAACTCAGAACCAGGCAAGCTTAGAGAGGATCATGGAACAAAAGTTCTATGACTTGGATGTCAAAGTGACAGAGATTCAGACTGCAGTGGAGCAGCTCCAGGATGACATGCAGGAGAGGAGAGGCAAGACTACAACTGATGCCTTTGCCAGAGTGCCACGAGGTCCGAGGTCGTCTGCAGTGCCAGTTGCTGACCCCAGAGCCACCATGTCTGCACCAGCTACAGCCTCAGTTCCACCAGCTCCAGCGTCCACTTCAGCCTCGACTCCGACCACGTCTACAGAAGGCTTCGTCCTTGGAGTGCTCCGGACTCCACCACCACCTGAAGATCAAGCCTGAGTGTCGACTTAGCACTATGCATTTTCTAGGAACTTTTTGGTAACTTGTTGCCAAAGGGGGAGAAAATGTATAGATCATAGGCTTCGAGAGAGAGTGTTGCTTTTATTCTCTCTTGTTTTATTTGGTGGTTTTTCGAACTTTGTTTGCTTTTGTGTGAGATACTATGTCATTGCTCGTGAGACATTGATGATCATGTGTTTGATCATAAGCTACACTTAATGTTTGCTTAATATTATCATCTTATCTATCTTATGTGATCATTCACTATTCTTGGTGATGAGTGCATGTATTTCATTCTTATCATTTTAAGCGCTCCACCAAGATGTATGTGACATGGAAGAGTAACCCATGACTCTAACTCTTTGTGCATTTGCAGTCCAAAGCAAAATTTTAAATATGCACAAATTTAGGGGGAGCTCTTACTTTCACATACTTCTCAAAGCGACGATATATTTCATGCTTATTATCATTTGTCGAAGCTTTGATCTATATGTTGTCATCAATTACCAAAAAGGGGGAGATTGAAAGTGCAACTATCCCTAGGTGGTTTTGGTAATTCATAACAACATATAGCTCATTGAGCTAATGCTATTCCAAGATGACTATTTCAGGAAAGCTCAATGATTGGCATGGCATGGATGTGAAAGTGAAACCCTCAAAATGCTAAGGACAAAGGATTGGCTCAAGCTCAAAAGCTCAAGACTCTTCATTTTATATTTTAGTGATCCAAGATCACATTGAGTCTTTAGGAAAAGCCAATACTATCAAGGAGGGATGAGGTGTTGCTTAATGAGCCTCTTGCTTCATGTGCTTAGTGATATGCTCCAAAACCCTCAACTACTTTCCCATATCCACATATGACCTAAACCCTAAGCCAAACTCGGTCCTACCGATTCTTTCTATCCGGCGCCACCGAGTTCACTTGTCATAAGCCACTGCCAAACCCTAGCAATTCGGTTCTACCGATAGGGATCTCGGTCTCACCGAGATGGGATTGCAAACTCTCTGTTTCCCTTTCGTAACTTTTCGGTCTCACCGAAAGAGCGAATCGGTCCCACCGAGATTGCAATGTAAACTCTCTTTCCTTTTTGTAACTTTTCGGTCTCACCGAAAGAGCAAATCGGTCCCACCGAGTTTACCTGACCAACTCTCTGGTTAGCTTATTACCAAACTCGGTCTCACCGAGTTTGTGTAATCGGTCTCACCGAGATTACGTTATGCCCAAACCCTAACCATATCGGTCCTACCGAGTTGCATGTCAGTCCCACCGAAAATCTCTAACGGTCACTAGGTTTACCTTTTCGGTCCGACCGAGTTTGTTGATTCGGTCCCACCGAGATTGGAAAACTGTGTGTAACGGTTGGATTTTGTGTGGAGGCTATATATACCCCTCCACCTCCTCTTCATTCGTGGAGAGAGCCATCAGAACACATACACAATTCCAACTCATATGTTCTGAGAGAGAACCACCTACTCATGTGTTGAGACCAAGATATTCCATTCCTACCATATGAATCTTGATCTCTAGCCTTCCCAAGTTGCTTTCCACTCAAATATTCTTTCCACAAAATCCAAATCCTATGAGAGAGAGTTGAGTGTTGGGGAGACTATCATTTGAAGCACAAGAGCAAGGAGTTCATTACCTACACACCATTTGTTACTTCTTGGAGAGTGGTGTCTCCTAGATTGGCTAGGTGTCACTTGGGAGCCTCCGACAAGATTGTGGAGTTGAACCAAGGAGTTTGTAAGGGCAAGGAGATCGCCTACTTCGTAATTATCTACCGCTAGTGAGGCAAGTTCCTTCGTGGGCGGCATGGCCCATGGTGGGATAGACAAGGTTGGCTACTTCGTGACCCTTCGTGGGTGGAGCCCTCCGTGGGCTCGCGCGACCGTTACCGTTCGTGGGTTGAAGTCTCCATCAACGTGGATGTAGGATAGCACCACCTATCCGAACCATGGGAAAAACATCCGTGTCTCCAATTGCGTTTGACTTCTCCAAACCCTTCCCTTTACATTCTTGCAAGTTGCATGCTTTACTTTCCGCTGCCAATATACTCTTTGCATGCTTGCTTGAATTGTGTGATGATTGCTTGACTTGTCCTAAATAGCTAAAATCTGCCAAGAACTAAAATTGGGAAAAGGTTAAGTTTTTATTTGGTCAAGTAGTCTAATCACCCCCCCTCTAGACATACTTTTGATCCTACAGGTTTCACCAAGATCCATCTAGGAGTTCATCTAGCAACGAGTGATTGGATTGCATCTACATACCTTTGTAGATCACGCGCGAAAGCGTTCAAAGAACGGGGATGAGGAAGTCGTACTCGACGTGATCCAAATCACCGGAGATCCTAGCGCCGAACGGACGGCACCTCCGTGTTCAACACACGTACGGTCAGCGTAACGTCTCCTCCTTCTTGATCCAACAAGGGGAAAGAGAGGTTTAGGAAGATGGCTCCAGCAGCAGCACGACGGCGTGGTGGTGATGGAGCTGAAGTACTCCGGCAGGGCTTCGCCAAGCTCTATGGAGGAGGAGGATGTGTTGGAGAGGGAGAGGGAGGCACCAAAGGCAAAGGTAAGAGGCCCTCCCTTCCCCCCACTATATATAGGGTCAAGGGAGAGGGGGGCGCAGTCTTGGCCCTTCCTCCAAGGAAGGGTGCGGCCAGGGACGAGTCCATCCTCCCCAAGGCACCTAGGAGGTGCCTTCCCCCTTTAGGACTCTTCCTTTCCCTTATCTCTTGGCGCATGGGCCTCTTGGGGCTGGTGCCCTTGGCCCATATAGGCCAAGGCGCACACCCCTACAGCCCATGTGGCCCCCCGGGGCAGGTGGACCCCCTTGGTGGACCCCCGGACCCCTTTCGGCACTCCCGGTACAATATCGATAATGCGCGAAACTTTTCCGGCGACCAAAACAAGACTTCCCATATATAATCTTTACCTCCGGACCATTCCGGAACTCCTCGTGACGTCCGGGATCTCATCCAGGACTCCGAACAACATTCGGGTTACTGCATATACATATCCCTACAACCCTAGCGTCACCGAACCTTAAGTGTGTAGACCCTACGGGTTCGGGAGACACGTAGACATGACCGAGATCACTCTCCGGTCAATAACCAACAGCGGGATCTGGATACCCATGTTGGCTCCCACATGCTCCTCGATGATCTCATCGGATGAACCACGATGTCGAGGATTCAAGCAACCCCGTACACAATTCCCTTCGTTAATCGGTATGTTACTTGCCCGAGATTCGATCATCGGTATCCCAATACCTCGTTCAATCTCGTTACCGGCAAGTCACTTTACTCGTACCGTAATGCATGATCCCGTGACCAGACACTTGGTCACTTTGAGCTCATTATGATGATGCATTACCGAGTGGGCCCAGTGATACCTCTCCGTCATAAGGAGTGACAAATCCCAGTCTTGATCCGTGTCAACCCAACAGACACTTTCGGAGAGACCCGTAGTATACCTTTATAGTCACCCAGTTACGTTGTGACGTTTGGTACACCCAAAGCACTCCTACGGTATCCAGCAGTTACACGATCTCATGGTCTAAGGAAAAGATACTTGACATGGAAAACTCTAGCAAACGAACTATACGATCTTGTGCTATGTTTAGGATTGGGTCTTGTCACATCATTCTCCTAATGATGTGATCTCGTTATCAATGACATCCAATGTCCATAGTCAGGAAACCATGACTATCTGTTGATAAACAAGCTAGTCAACTAGAGGCTTACTAGGGACATGTTGGTGTCTATTATTCACACATGTATTACGATTTCCGGATAACACAATTATAGCATGAATAAAGACAATTATCATGAACAAGGAAATATAATAATAATGCTTTTATTATTGCCTCTAGGGCATATTTCCAACAAGAGCATGATGGTGGCATGACTTGAAGAATATCTTGCTCCGCCTTCGGATATCTCCCCAACACCTTGTCATCATCTTTTTCTTGATTTCGTGCATCATTAGTTTCAAGATCTTCGTCCACCAAACTTTCTTCGGCTACTTGTTCTTGTTCTTGAAGCTCATCAATTTCTATGGCACGAAACTCATAGGGCAGGAAGTAGGTTCCATTAACTTCAGAAAAATCAAGTATGGCTGTCTTGCTATACTTTCCATGCCCTTTCTCAACAATATTTGCCTCTTTGGAATTGATGGATTCGGAATATATATAACTTGATTCAGCTTTTTCAACCGAAGCACTTTTAGTTTCCGAATCATCATTCTTTTCACCGATTATATCAATTGGCAATGCTTCTTTTCTTTGAGATAATTCCCTATCAATTCTATCTTGGCGAAGTACTTGCACCCTGTCACGCAAAGCTTTAACTCCCCTCTCAATTTCAGCCCGCTCTAGTGTAGTTTGCCCCCTAATGCTTTTAGGATCTTTCGGCAATGAACTGTTAGTGTTGCCGAAATTTTGCAACTGTGTAGGGGTTGTATAATATGTTGCGGTACTAGGTGGAGGTGTATGCACTTCTGTATAACGATATGCTCTCTCGCCAATTCTATCGACTGATGAAGTTTCATCTTCTTGCAAAACTCTAGCCTTTATTGCAGCATAATCAGGAAACAACCCCCTTTCATATTGTTCAAGGCAAAGAGCACTAATACTCTTGTTTTGTGCCAAGCTCTTTTTTAATGCAGCCACAACCGCTTCTGGAAGAGATTGCTCCGTAATACTTCCAGATTCTTTCGGCAATGATTTGCGAGTCTTGCCGAAATTCTCAAATTGCATAGAGTATGCATTATATGCTACAGTATTTGATGAAGGCACATGTGTTCCTATAAAAATTTCACTTATTCGGCTATGACCATGAAGATGTGGGGCCGAATTATGAACATCTACAGTTGCATACGGTGCTGAAAAATTACTAACATGAGGTGTAGCATATGATGGTTGAGAGTAACTGGCCGAATAGCTAGTAGTAGCATGGCCAATTCTCCCATCCATCGTGTAAGTGCATCTAGTGCCCTTAGTGATTTTGGTGTATTGAAGACTTATAGGTTAAGGGACTAATGCGTTTGTGAGTGTACACAGGTCTATAAGTCTATGAGGAGTTTGATATTTATAGGAAAAGTCGACCCCTAAAAATGAATATCTTCGACTGAAGATTTTGGTATTTCTGAAGACTTTCATGAAGACTTTGAAAGTGAAGAAATTGGTGTGTCCGTGAAGACTTGATATTCATGCGAGGAATATGAAGCTTGAAGACTTTCGTTTTCATAGTTTTGTTTTTCTCTTTCTTGAGTCATAGGAAACACCGTACTGTTAAAGGGGGTCGAGGAAATACTAAGGAAAAATTTCCATGTGATGCTCAACTCAAAATCCTACACCTACCAATCCCTTCGAGTGAAGCCATTGGAAATCTCATACAGTTCAGTCAATTTCTTCAGTGACAGAGACGAAGTTCTTCTGGTCTCTGAGGAATTTGTCCTGACTGAGGAGTTAGGAATTCGCCAGTGCGGATTGCCTACACAGCGAGGAACATGATAGCCCTGAGGATTTTACTACTCAAAATTCCGACCGTTGCTGTGCTATGCGCCAGCTGTCCCAAAATATCTATCCACCTAACGGTCATATCATTGAAGGGCATTTATGTCTTATCATGTCGGGCTACTCCCTAGGCTATAAATAGCCGCCCCCTACAACCACTAGCTGGTTGGCTGCTCCGAGAGAAACTGACACTTGTCATTTGAGAGCAACCCATCCTCCGAGGACTTTGAGCGAAAATGTAACACCCCGGATATGATTTACCCAATATGTAATCCAACTCTTGCCGTTTCCGGCCTTAAGTTATTTTATTTTCTCGGGTTCGGGTTTTTGTCTCCGTGTGTTGTTATCGTTGTCATGCATCTCATATCATGTCATCATGCGCATTGCATTTGCATACGTGTTCATCTCTTGCATTCGAGCATTTTCCCCGTTGTCCGTTTTGCATTCCGGTGCTTCATTCTCCTCCGGTGGTCATTTCTACCTTTCTTTCGTGTGTGGGGATTAAACATTTCCGGATTGGACCGAGACTTGCCAAGCGGCCTTGGTTTACTACCGGTAGACCGCCTGTCAAGTTTCGTACCCTTTGGACTTCGTTTGATGCTCCAACGGTTAACCGAGGGACCGAAAAGGCCTCGTGTGTGTTGCAGCCCAACACCCCTCCATTTTGGTCCAAAACCCACCAAAGCCCTCTCCATCATCTAGAGCGTTCGATCACGATCGCGTGGCCGAAAACCGCACCTCATTTGGACTCTCCTAGCTCCCTCTATGCCTATATAAAGGCACCCCCGAAAATCTCCTTCTCCTTCCCCCCGAAATCCTTACATCCATCTCCACCCGCCGCCGCCGGACAAAATCCACCAGGCCGGACATTGTCCGACCCGCGCCGCCGCCGCCACGTCAGCTCCCGCGAGCCCCACTTCGCCGCGAATCGCGCCCGGCCCGCGAAGCCCGCCGCGGGCCCCCGAGCCCACTCCCTCCGCGCCGCCGAGCCTGCCTCGTCCCCGCCCGAGCCGGCAGGCTCCTTTGCTTGGCGCCGCCGCGCGCCATTGCCGGCCCCGCCGCGCCGGCGAGGCTCCGCCGCCCGAAGCGGCCACCGCTCCGCCGCCCGACGCCCCGTCGCCGGCGTCCCTCCCGTCGCCCGACGCCCCGTCGCCGGCGTCCCTCCCCGCCGCCGTCCTCCTCCCGCGCCACTCCGGCCGGCCACCTCTCCGGCTACCACTCCTCCATCTCCGGCCGCCCCTGCGCCGTCGCCGGTGAACAGTTGCCGGTGAACCTCGGGAAGCGCGCCGAACCGAATCCAGATCTGGAAAAATTGCTCGGTTGACTTTTTTGCCCGAAACCCTAAATATTTTGCCCTGTTCATCGTGCCGTAACTTTGCATCCATAGCTCCGTTTTGGGCATATAGCATATCAAAATGTTCGTCCCAGAGAGCACATCATTTCATCTCATTGCATCATTTTCATTTGAGTTCATCTTGATGCCCGAAATGCTGTTAGAAGAGTGCTACTTGAGATAATTGTCAGATCTGCTGCTCCAATTAGATATTTGTCATTTTTGCCATGATTATTGTGTGCATGATATGCCCCTGAGCTCTTCATGAGTTTTGTTATATGTTTTGCCATCTATCCAGAGGTGCAATCCATGTATTTTTGTGATGTGTATGGTGACTAGCACAAGCTTGTAAAGTGGAGCATTTGTTAATGCTGATTTCAGGGACTTAGCATTTCCACTAAGTCCTTGATCTGTTTATCTCAATATGCCATATGTTCATGTTGTTTCCTAGTGATCCGTGCCTCTTTTGAGGATGATCAGTAAGGTTGTTTTGTTAATCTTGTAGTGCTCTATCCATCCATGTCTTTGTTTGCAATTATGGAGCACCCTAGCTTGAGTCAATCGAGCTCTACTTTTGTCATTTCGTGAATCTGGGAAGATTGTCTACTTGTTAGGGATTTTGCTGAGGATGTTGTAGTTGATCCGTGTGTGCTATGTTATTGTTCTTGCCATGTCTAGCTTGCATTTTGTGTATTCTTAATGGGTGTATGCTTAGATTGTCATGACTTACTCTGTAGTGAGTGCATCGAGCTCGTAAACATGCCTACTTGATATCTGATTTTGCATGCTCCAGTTTTCACTAAGTCTGAGAACTGATTATGTTTTTGCCATGTTCATATGCTTGCAAATTTATTTTCTGATCCTTTTTGTCTCAAGGTCACTAAGGGACTTTTTTAAGCTCTTTGAGTAGCGCCATGCCATGCTTTACTTTGCCATGTTCAGGTCCTGTAGCATATTTGTTAATGCTGATTTCAGGGACTTAGCATTTCCACTAAGTCCTTGATCTGTTTATCTCAATATGCCATATGTTCATGTTGTTTCCTAGTGATCCGTGCCTCTTTTGAGGATGATCAGTAAGGATGTTTTGTTAAGTTTGAGTCAATCGAGCTCTACTTTTGTCATTTCGTGAATCTGGGCAGATTGTCTACTTGTTAGCGATTTTGCGGAGGATGTTGTAGTTGATCCGTGCGTGCTATGTTATTGTTCTTGCCATGTCTAGTTTGCATTTTGTGTATTCTTGATGGGTGTATGTTTAGATTGTCATGAATTGCTCTGTAGTGAGTGCATCGAGTTTGTAAACATGCCTACTTGATATCTGATTTTGCATGCTCCAGTTTTCACTAAGTGTGAGAACTGATTATGTTTTTGCCATGTTCACATGCTTGCAAATGTATTTTCTTATCCTTTTTGGCTCAAGGTCACTAAGGGACTTTTGTTAAGCTCTTTGAGTAGCTCCATGCCATGCTTTACTTTGCCATGTTCAGGTCCTGTAGCATATTGTTTTCATGCTCCAAAGAGTGCTATCTGATCTGAAATTCCAGACAAGTGTTAATTTCACTAAGTCTGAGTTCTGTTTACCAAATGCATTTTTGCCATACTTGTTTGAACGTGTTAATGGATGAATTGGCCGTAGTCAGTGTTCATATTTTGTTAAGCATCATGAGTGGATCCCTTCCATGTATTTTTTTGTCATGTTTGGGTGTTGTAGCATGTTCATCTTGTTGCATTTAGTTGGCTACTTGCTGTTAATCGCAGAACGTGGCCATATTTGAATTGCTTGCCATTTCCAAACCGTAACTCTGAATCCGGTGATCTTTATATCGTTTTCAAGCGATTTCATCTCATATTTCCAGTGGAACACTTGGATTTCCAAGTTGAGGCCAGGTTCATTCATTCCTTGTCAAATCTTGCATATGCATCACATATCGCATCCCGCATAGCATACCATCTTTGCATCATATTGTTTGAGCTTTGCACGTGGTTGATTGTGTCCTTGTTGCTTGTTTGTCTTGTTTGGGTAGAGCCGGGAGACGAGTTCGCTAATGAGGATCCCGTTGAGTTTGCTTTCGAGGATCCAGTCAACTCTGACAACTTTGCAGGCAAGATGATCATACCCTCGAAATCACTACTATCTTTGCTATGCTAGTTTGCTCGCTCTTTTGCTATGCCATTGCTACGATGCCTACCACTTGCTTGAAAGCCTCCCAAATTGCCATGTCAAACCTCTAACCCACCATGTCCTAGCAAACCGTTGATTGGCTATGTTACCGCTTTGCTCAGCCCCTCTTATAGCGTTGCTAGTTGCAGGTGAAGATTGGAGGCCGTTCCTTGTTGGAACATTTATTTACTTGT
>NC_053023.1:174777927-174843373 GCF_003073215.2 Triticum urartu
TGCCAGCCTCCTAACAGGCTTTGAGGTAAGCAATCAAAATATAAGAAAATATTACCACATAGATAGTAGCCCCTAATGCTCTGTTCGGTGTTCGAGTAGAAAGGCCGAATAGAGGATCAAATGATGACTCAGGAGTTTAATCAGAATATATCTATGTGTATGTGCAGGATTCACTGCTGGCCGCTGCCGCACGTATTGCGGAGGTCTCTGCACTGAAGCAGGACCTCGAGCGGTCTGAGAACGAGCTCGGCCTTACCAAGAGGCAGCTCGAGGAGAGCAAAGGTAAGCAATACCTTGTCTATATATAAAAAGCAAGTTTGGGTGTAAATTAATAGGATCATCATGAATTTGCCAGGGGCCATGACCGAAGTGGCGACCCTGAAGAAGGCGCTGTCCAAGGACGAAGACAAAGCGGCCAAGGAGCACATTGAGCGGGAGAAGCAAGAAGCCCGAGTGGGTGAGGTGCAGCAAGGTCTCGAGGCTCTCGCCAAAAAACATGAGTCCTTGGAGCTTGACTCTAAGACGCGAGAGTCCGAGCTCGTGCAGGCGCTTGAAAGCGCCCGGAGTGCCAAGGCTGAAGCCCACAAGGCCTTCCAGGAGATTGATGCGGTGAAGAAGATAGAAGCGGGTAAGGCATTCATTATGCAAAGCAAGCATGTGGAGGAAACTTTCCTTTTACTTACCCGAGTTCGGAGCTCTCCAGGAGCGTTCGCAGATCTTCCCCGCAGTGTACTGGATGCCTCCGAGTTTTACCGAGCTCAGGAGGGGAGCTTGACGGAAAAGTTGTTCTGGTCTCAGTATACTGGGACCGAATACCCAATGCCCTTGAGCGACCAGCTGAAGCAATTGGTCGAGCTTCACAAGGTGGCCGAATAGGCCATGAGGGGCCTTATAGTCCGGATGTGGCCTGGCGAGCCCCTGTCCGGCAGCTACTTCAGTCTGGTGAGGTGGCTTGTGGAGGCCTGCCCACGACTTGAAGTCATAAAGCGGTCCGTCTGCATCGAGGGTGCACGTAGGGCTTTTGCCCGGGCGAAGGTGCACTGGGCGAAGCTGGACGCCGTGAAGCTGGTGAAGGAGGGGCCGCTGGAGGGCAAGGAGCATCGCTGCCCCGAGATGTATTATGAGAGTGTCCTGAAGGGTTCCCGCCTTGTGGCGGATGAATGCGCCAGTGATGTAATTTTTGAATGAACATGCTCATGCGATCCTGTAATGTGAAACGAGTTCATTTGTGCCATGCGATGCTTTTTAATTTAAAATATTACCTTCTGTGCGGCCGTTTATAAAATCTGAGAGTTAGGCAGTCGTCGGCTTCTGCCCCCATGTAACTAGTACTGTGGTGTTCGGGATAAACCTGAGCACTCTTTACCCCAATTTTGGGTCCTTCAACGGAGGTGTTCAACACAACGAACCAGGCAATCGGACTATAAGGCTTTATCACTCTCACTTAGCCATAGAAGTCTACATTTTTAAATTTTGGCGAAGCCCCTAGTATTCGGAAGGCCGAATTGGGGCGATATACACGCTTAAGCCGGACAAGGCTGACTCCTCGCCCGAAGCGGAAAAAGTCTAAGGACTTGAGACCTCTCTAACAGCGACCAGTCTCTCGCCTTATCATGACAGTCAGTTCGGCTTTCTCTACTGAGGTGCTCATCCGGAAGAACCGGGACACAATCGTAGTAGTTCTCCCACCGCTACCTTAGCCGATATAGTGAAACGTAAGGTACCAAAGCATGGGAGCCGGGCAAACCCAACTATTGACCCAAGACATGATTCGGAGCTGATGCATATAGTGCTATAAGTTTGGGGTGCCGCACTGTCGAAAGTGTTCGGACTTCTCGCCCCGTATTATGGGGTAAACGAAAGCCCCTGGCGTACTGACTGTACCCGAATGTACGGGTGCGGATTGTAGTAAATGGACATATAAATAAAAAAGGATGAATAATGCGATAATAGACTAATGCTATGCATTGTTATTTAAATAATATGTCGAAGAGTATTGGTACAAGTGGTGCAATAAGAAAACAGTAGGAATATTTGACATGGCCTGTTCAAGGGCAAGCTGCATATAGATAGTAGAAAGCGGGTATATGATTATTATTAGAGACCACCTGAGGGTTCCCGTGTACATCTTAGCTTCTTACCTCCTTGGTTTTTCCTTCCTGTAGTTTGTCCGGCCATCGTACTGCCGGACTGGGCTTCCAGAGAGTTAGATCCTGAAAGAGAAAAAATGATAAAGGTATACAACCCCTAGGGCGGTTAAGCCGCATTGCGGGACGTGCCCTGATCGTGCCCCCCCACCTATGTCCATGCTATTTTCAGTGCGTAATTATGTACGCACGGCACGGATTTCGTCGCTTGACTGGGACTGGGACGGGGGCCGAATTGCTAGGCGAGCTCTGAACGTGGTAGGCGATCCTGTTGCAGTTTACTCCGGACTCGCTTGAAGGTGTCCGGGGGCTGTGTCGCCGAATTAGTGGTTTTCCTTAAAAGCCTGCTTTGTGCTTCTGCTGCGAGGGCCGTAGTGTCCTCCTCCGTGCGGAGCAAGCGTTCTGTGTTTCCGTTCACTGTTATGACCCCCTAGGTCTTGGCATCTAGAGCTTGAGGTATGCGTAATGTGGTACTGCATTGAATTTTGCAAATGCGGTTCGCCCGAGCAGTGCGTGATAGCCACTGCGAAACGGACAATATCAAAGATTAACTCCTCGCTTCGGAAGTTGTCCGGTGATCCGAAGACCACTTCCAGTGTGAATGAGCTCGTGCAATGGGCCTCTACACCTGGGATGACGCCCTTAAAGGTGGTTTTGGTGGGTTTGATCCTCGAGGGATCGATACCCATTTTCACACTGTATCCAGATAGAGCAGGTTCAGGCTGCTGCCGCCGTCCATAAGGACTCGGGTGAGGTGAAATCCGTCGATGATGGGGTCTAGGACCAGTGCGGCGGATCCGCCATGACGGATACTAGTGGGGTGGTCCCTGTGATTAAAGGTGATCGGACAAGCGGACCATGGGTTGAACTTTGGGGCGACGGGCTCCATCGCATAGACGTCCCTTAGTGCATGCTTCCGCTCCCTCATGGGAATGTGGGTTGCATATATCATGTTCACCGTCTTCACTTGTGGGGGAACCCCTTCTATCCTCCCATGTTCAGCGGCCGGGGCTCCTCCTCGTCATCACTATGCAGCCCCTTGTCCTTGTTTTCGGCGTTTAACTTGACGGCCTGCTTGAACACCCACCATTCTCTGTTGGTGTGATTGGCTGGCTTGTCGGGGGTGCCGTGGATTTGACACGAGCGATCTAGTATGCGATCCAAACTGGACAGAGCCGGAGTACTTCTTTTAAATGGCTTTTTCCGCTGACTGGATCTAGAGCCTCTGAATCCGGCATTGACTGTCGTATCCTCTGTGTTATTACCGTTATTGCGGCGCTTTGGTCTGTTACGACACGGTCTGCCATTGGCATCTTTGGTATCCGAAGTGCCCGGATTCCTCGCCCGCGCAAAATCGGTTCATGAGTGTCGTGAGGGCTGCCATAGACTTCGGCTTCTCCTGGCCGAGGTGGCGGGCAAGCCACCCGTCACGGATGTTGTGCTTGAATGCCGCTAGGGCCTCTGCGTCCGGATAGTCGACAATTTGGTTTTTCTTAGTCAGGAACCATGTCCATAATTGTCTGGCCGATTCCCCTGGCTGCTGAGTTATATGGCTCAAGTCATCAGCGTCCGGTGGTCGCACATAAGTGCCCTGGAAGTTGTCAAGGAATGCATCTTCCAAATCCTCCCAACTGCCGACGGAGTCTGCTGGCAAGCTATTCAGCCAATGCCAAGCTGGTCCTTTGAGTTTTAGTGGGAGGTACTTGATGGCATGTAGATCATCACCACGAGCCATGTGGATGTGAAGGAGGAAATCCTCAATCCATATAGCGTGATCTGTTGTACCATCATATGATTCGATATTTACGAGTTTAAAACCCTCCAGGATTCGTTATCCATAACTTCATCAGTGAAGCATAGGGGGTGTGCGGCACCTCTGTGCCGGTCTATATCACGACGCAGTTCGTATGAGTCTTGTCTGCTGAATTCGGCCTGGCCGGATTTACCTTTAGTGTATCCGGCGCGACGGTCATCGTCCCATGTTGGCGCACGCCCCCGTGACCCGTATATTGACCTTGCATGTTTTGCCCTGCTGTCCAATACGTCTCGCATGTCCCGTGTGTTTCCCTGGGCCTTGGTATTTTTAATTGAGTGGCGACGGGGTGCATGCTGAACTTCAGGCTGAAATGCTTCTTTGGCTTGGCCACGCGATGGCCGGTCAGCCGCATTGTACACTGGTGATGGAGGTTTCAATGCTTCCTCCTCGAGGTGAGGTAGCAACCCGCGTTTTGGGTAACTCTTGGAGGGGCGCTCGAGTTCGTATTCCTCGGCTGCAAGGACTTCGGTTCATCTCTCTGCTAGCAAGTCTTGATCAGCTTGAAGCTGTTGTTGTTTTTTCTTCAGGCTATTTGCTGTGGCCATAAGCCGGCGCTTGAAGCGCTCCTGCTCAACGGGATCCCCAGGCACGATAAATTCTTCGTCGCCGAGGCTTGCCTCGTCTTCGGAGAGAGGCATGTAATTGTGCTCCTCCGGTTCTCCATCTGCTGCCTGCTCTGGAGGGCTAGCTTGTTCATCCTCCGGCTCTAGATCGTGCTAGAGGGGATTGTGGTTGTCTTCGGCACTGTCCGAAGTGTTATTGTCTCCTGTGCCGGTATCACTACTTTTGCTGTGGCGGGACTTAGAGCGGCACCGCTGACGTCGGCGCTTTGGTTGCTTCTTGGAGGGGTCATCCTCCACTGTCTCGTCACCATTGCCTTCTTTGGGGGTATCCACCATGTATATATCATATGATGAGGTGGCGGTACAACACCTTGTGGGTGGTGGTTCCTGTTCGTCTCCTGCATCATCGTCCATACCGTTGATGTCTTCAGAGTCGAAGTCAAGCATGTCGTTTAAATCGTCGACAGTGGCTACTAAGTGGGTGGTGGGTGGGTAGAGAATTTCTTCGTCGTCCGCATCCCATTCTAACCGGACATAGTTCGGCCAAGGTTCTCCTGACAAGGAGAGAGACCTTAATGAATTTAGCACATCGCCAAAATGCGAGTGCTGAAAGATATCCGCGGAGGTGAACTCCATGATCGGCGGCCAGTCGGATTCGACAGGCACGGATGCAAGCGGCTCGGAGTCCATGGCCGGAGATGAATCCAGTGGTTCGGCGACACGGCTCTCGTAAGGGGTGAAGTCAGTATCTGGCTCTATCGCCACTGAGAGTGCGGCCTCCATGGTGGGGTCTATCCCTCCTCTCTCGGATGGCACGATTTGCTTCGGATTGACGGCCGAAGTAGTTGCAGATGTGATCTCCCGAATGTTGTCCGACGGCAGAGTTACATCATGCTCATCGTGACTGTGCGGCGCACCTGACATGGGCTCGTATCCGTCGAAGATCAAGTCTCCGGGGATGTCGGTAGTGTAGTTTAAGCAAGCTTTTAAATAGCGTCCGCTACCTCCGCTATTGCGGCCGCAATAGCGGTAGCGTCACCCTGCCGCTATTAGTTTAAGGTTGCGTTAGAAAATAGCGTGTTGTCATGATGCGGGCGCAATATCACCTGTTAGACCGCTATATCGTCCGCTATCCACAATCTCGCCCGCTATATAAGTCCTTGTTGTTCTGTTGTGTAATATATTTTGGTAAATGTGTCTTGCTTGCATGGTTGCATGACCAACTATTGTTCAATTATAGTTTATATTCTTATATAAATGATGATTTCTCAAATTATGTGTCATATTTTTTGTCAACGGCCTAGAAAGATACACAACAATCTCAAATTTATGAGTGTTTTTTTGAAATTGGCTATGTGGACATAGCACCCGCAATATCGTCCGCTATCCGCATTCCGCTACGTGAACCCTAATCCACAACCAGTCCGCTATCCGCTATTTAAAAGCTTGAGTTTAAGTTTCTAAACCTGACCTGATGGCCAGGGGCATAGCTCTCGATCTGCTCCAGATGGCCGAGCGAGTTGGCCCGCAGTGTGAAGCCGCCAAATATGAAGATCTGTCCGGGGAGGAAAACCTCACCCTAGACTGCATCGTTACCAATGATCGAAGGAGCCATCGAGCCTTACGGTGAAGGCACAGTGGAACTCTCAATGAAAGCACCAATGTCGGTGTCAAAAACGGCGGATCTCGGGTAGGGGGTCCCGAACTGCGCGTCTTAGGCAGATGGTTGAAGGAAATATGCCCTAGAGGCAATAATAAAGTTATTATTTATTTCCTTATATCATGATAAATGTTTATTATTCATGCTAGAATTGTATTAACCGGAAACATAATACATGTGTGAATACATAGACAAACTTAGTGTCACTAGTATGCCTCTACTTGACTAGCTCGTTAATCAAAGATGGTTATGTTTCCTAACCATGAACAAAGTGTTGTTATTTGATTAACGAGGTCACATCATTAGTTGAATGATCTGATTGACATGACCCATTCCATTAGCTTAGCACCCGATCGTTTAGTATGTTGCTATTGCTTTCTTCATAACTTATACATGTTCCTATAACTATGAGATTATGCAACTCCCGTTTACCGGAGGAACACTTTGGGTACTACCAAACGTCACAACGTAACTGGGTGATTATAAAGGAGTACTACAGGTGTCTCCAAAGGTACATGTTGGGTTGGCGTATTTCGAGATTAGGATTTGTCACTCCGATTGTCGGAGAGGTATCTCTGGGCCCTCTTGGTAATGCACATCACATAAGCCTTGCAAGCATTGCAACTAATGAGTTAGTTGCGGGATGATGTATTACGGAACGAGTAAAGAGACTTGCCGGTAATGAGATTGAACTAGGTATGGGATACCGACGATCGAATCTCGGGCAAGTAACATACCGATGACAAAGGGAACAACGTATGTTGTTATGCGGTCTGACTGATAATACTGTAGCGGAGTTTAGGCGAAGCCCTGCTGCTGTAGTACATCAAGATCGTCACCACGCCGTCGTGCTGACGGAACTCTTCCCCGACACTTTGCTGGATCGGAGTCCGGGGATCGTCATCGAGCTGAACGTGTGCTCGAACTCGGAGGTGCCGTAGTTTCGGTGCTTGATCGGTTGGATCGTGAAGACGTACGACTACTTCCTCTATGTTGCGTCAACGCTTCCGCAGTCGGTCTACGTGGGTACGTAGACAACACTCTCCCCTCTCGTTGCTATGCATCACATGATCTTGCGTGCGCGTAGGAATTTTTTTTGAAATTACTACGAAACCCAACAGTGGCATCCGAGCCTAGGTTATTTATGTTGATGTTATATGCACGAGTAGAACACAAGTGAGTTGTGGGCGATATAAGTCATACTGCCTACCAGCATGTCATACTTTGGTTCGGCGGCATTGTTGGACGAGACGACCCGGACCAACATTACGCGTACGCTTACGCGAGACCGGTTCCCCCGACATGCTTTGCACATAGGTGGCTTGGGGGCGACTGTCTCTCCAACTTTAGTTGAACCAAGTGTGGCTACGCCCGGTCCTTGCGAAGGTTAAAACGGAGTCTATTTGACAAACTATCGTTGTGGTTTTGATGCGTAGGTGAGATTGGTTCTTGCTTAAGCCCGTAGCAGCCACGTAAAACTTGCAACAACAAAGTAGAGGACATCTAACTTGTTTTTGCAGGGCATGTTGTGATGTGATATGGTCAAGGCATGATGCTGAATTTTATTGTATGAAATGATCATGTTTTGTAACCGAGTTATCGGCAACTGGCAGGAGCCATATGGTTGTCGCTTTATTGTATGCAATGCAATCGCGATGTAATGCTTTACTTTATTACTAAACGGTAGTGATAGTCGTGGAAGCATAAGATTGGCGAGACGACAACGATGCTACGATGGTGATCAAGGTGTCGCGCCGGTGACGATGGTGATCATAACAATGCTTCAGAGATGGAGATCACAAGCACAAGATGATGATGGCCATATCATATCACTTATATTGATTGCATGAGATGTTTATCCTTTTATGCATCTTATCTTGCTTTGATTGACGGTAGCATTATAAGATGATCTCTCACTAAATTATCAAGTAGTGTTCTCCCTGAGTATGCACCGTTGCCAAAGTTCGTCGTGCCCAGACACCACGTGATGATCGGGTGTGATAAGCTCTACGTCCATCTACAATGGGTGCAAGCCAGTTTTGCACACGCAGAATACTCAGGTTAAACTTGACGAGCCTAGCATATGCAGATATGGCCTCAGAACACGGAGACCGAAAGGTCGAGCGTGAATCATATAGTAGATATGATCAACATAACGATGTTCACCGTTGAAAACTACTCCATCTCACGTGATGATCGGTTATGGTTTAGTTGATTTGGATCACGTAATCACTTAGAAGATTAGAGGGATGTCTATCTAAGTGGGAGTTCTTAAGTAATTTGATTAATTGAACTTAAACTTATCATGAACTTAGTACCTGATAGTATCTTGCTTGTTTATGTTGATTGTAGATAGATGGCCCGTGCTGTTGTTTCGTTGAATTTTAATGCGTTCCTTGAGAAAGCAAAGTTGAAAGATGATGGTAGCAATTATACGGACTGGGTACGTAACTTGAGGATTATCCTCATTGCTGCTCAGAAGAATTACGTCCTAGAAGCACCGCTAGGTGCTAGGCCTGCTGCTGGAGCAACACCAGATGTTATGAACGTCTGGCAGAGCAAAGCTAATGACTACTCGATAGTTCAGTGTGCCATGCTTTACGGCTTAGAATCGGGACTTCAATGATGTTTTGAACGTCATGGAGCATATGAGATGTTCCAGGAGTTGAAGTTAATATTTCAAGCAAATGCCCGGATTGAGAGATATGAAGTCTCCAATAAGTTCTATAGCTGCAAGATGGAGGAGAACAATTCTGTCAGTGAGCATATACTCAAAATGTCTGGGTATAATAATCACTTGATTCAATTGGGAGTTAATCTTCCGGATGATTGCGTCATTGATAGAATTCTCCAATCACTGCCACCAAGCTACAAGAGCTTCGTGATGAACTATAATATGCAAGGGATGAACAAGACTATTCCCGAGCTCTTCGCAATGCTGAAACTGCGGAGGTAGAAATCAAGAAAGAGCATCAAGTGTTGATGGTTAACAAGACCACTAGTTTCAAGAAAAAGGGCAAAGGGAATAAGAAGGGGAATTTCAAGAAGAACAGCAAGCAAGTTGCTGCTCAGGAGAAGAAACCCAAGTCTGGACCTAAGCCTGAAACTGAGTGCTTCTACTGCAAGCAGACTGGTCACTGGAAGCGGAACTACCCCAAGTATTTGGCGGATAAGAAGGATGGCAAGGTGAACAAAGGTATATGTGATATACATGTTATTGATGTGTACCTTACTAGAGCTCGCAGTAGCACCTGGGTATTTGATACTGGTTCTGTTGCTAATATTTGCAACTCGAAACAGGGACTACGGAATAAGCGGGCACTGGCAAAGGACGAGGTGACGATGCGCGTGGGAAACGGTTCCAAAGTCGATGTGATCGCAGTCGGCACGCTACCTCTACATCTACCTTCGGGATTAATATTAGACCTAAATAATTGTTATTTGGTGCCAGCGTTGAGCATGAACATTATATCTGGATCTTGTTTAATGCGAGACGGTTATTCATTTAAATCAGAGAATAATGGTTGTTCTATTTATATGAGTAATATCTTTTATGGTCATGCACCCTTGAAGAGTGGTCTATTCTTATTGAATCTCGATAGTAGTAATACACATATTCATAATGTTGAAGCCAAAAGATGCAGAGTTGATAATGAAAGTGCAACTTATTTGTGGCACTGCCGTTTAGGTCATATCGGTGTAAAACGCATGAAGAAACTCCATACCGATGGGCTTTTGGAACCACTTGATTATGAATCACTTGGTACTTGCGAACCGTGCCTCATGGGCAAGATGACTAAAACACCGTTCTCCGGAACTATGGAGAGAGCAACAGTTTTGTTAGAGATCATACATACAGATGTATGTGGTCCGATGAATATTGAGGCTCGTGGCGGATATCGTTATTTTCTCACCTTCACAGATGATTTAAGCAGATATGGGTATATCTACTTAATGAAACATAAGTCTGAAATATTTGAAAAGTTCAAAGAATTTCAGAGTGAAGTTGAAAATCATCGTAACAAGAAAATAAAATTTCTACGATCTGATCAGGGAGGAGAATATTTGAGTTACGAGTTTGGTGTACATTTAAAAAATTGTGGAATAGTTTCGCAACTCACGCCACCCGGAACACCACAGCGTAATGGTGTGTTCGAATGTCGTAATCGTACTTTACTAGATATGGTGCGATCTATGATGTCTCTTACTGATTTACCGCTATCGTTTTGGGGTTATGCTTTAGAGACGGCTGCATTCACGTTAAATAGGGCACCATCAAAATCCGTTGAGACGACGCCTTATGAATGTGGTTTGGCAAGAAACCAAAGTTGTCGTTTCTTAAAGTTTGGGGCTGCGATGCTTATGTGAAAAAGCTTCAACCTGATAAGCTCGAACCCAAATCGGAGAAATGTGTCTTCATAGGATACCCAAAGGAGACTGTTGGGTACACCTTCTATCACAGATCCGAAGGCAAGACATTCGTTGCTAAGAATGGATCCTTTCTAGAGAAGGAGTTTCTCTCGAAAGAAGTGAGTGGGAGGAAAGTAGAACTTGACGAGGTAACTGTACCTGCTCCCTTACTGGAAAGTAGTACATCACAGAAAACTGTTTCAGTGACACCTACACCAGTTAGTGAGGAAGCTAATGATAATGATCATGAAACTTCAGATCAAGATACTACTGAACCTCGTAGATCGCACCAGAGTGGTACGGTAATCCTGTTCTGGAAGTCATGCTACTAGATCATGATGAACCTACGAACTATGAAGAAGCGATGGTGAGCCCAGATTCGCAAAGTGGCTTGAAGCCATGAAATCTGAGATGGGATCCATGTATGAGAACAAAGTATGGACTTTGTTGACTTGCCCGATGATCGGCAAGCAATTGAGAATAAATGGATCTTCAAGAAGAAGACTGACGCTGACGGTAATGTTACTGTCTACAAAGCTCGACTTGTCGCAAAAGGTTTTCGACAAGTTCAAGGGATTGACTACGATGAGACCTTCTCACCCGTAGCGATGCTTAAGTCTGTCCGAATCATGTTAGCAATTGCCGCATTTTATGATTATGAAATTTGGCAGATGGATGTCAAAACTGCATTCCTGAATGGATTTCTGGAAGAAGAGTTGTATATGATGCAGCCGGAAGGTTTTGTCGATCCAAAGGGAGCTAACAAAGTGTGCAAGCTCCAGCGATCCATTTATGGACTGGTGCAAGCCTCTCGGAGTTGGAATAAACGCTTTGATAGTGTGATCAAAGCATTTGGTTTTATACAGACTTTCGGAGAAGCCTGTATTTACAAGAAAGTGAGTGGGAGCTCTGTAGCATTTCTGATATTATATGTGGATGACATATTACTGATTGGAAATGATATAGAATTTCTGGATAGCATAAAGGGATACTTGAATAAGAGTTTTTCAATGAAAGACCTCGGTGAAGCTGCTTACATATTAGGCATTAAGATCTATAGAGATAGATCAAGACGCTTAATTGGACTTTCACAAAGCACATACCTTGACAAAGTTTTGAAGAAGTTCAAAATGGATCAAGCAAAGAAAGGGTTCTTGCCTGTGTTACAAGGTGTGAAGTTGAGTAAGACTCAATGCCCGACCACTGCAGAAGATAGAGAGAAAATGAAAGATGTTCCCTATGCTTCAGCCATAGGTTCTATCATGTATGCAATGCTGTGTACCAGACCTGATGTGTGCCTTGCTATAAGTTTAGCAGGGAGGTACCAAAGTAATCCAGGAGTGGATCACTGGACAGCGGTCAAGAACATCCTGAAATAAAAAAAAAAAAAAACAAACAAAAAAAAATAAAAAAAAAAAAAAAAAAAAAAAAAAAAAAAAAAAAAAAAAAAAAAAAAAAAAAAAAAAAAAAAAAAAAAAAAAAAAAAACAAAAAAGGAAAAAAATTTTTTTTTAAAAAAATATTTTTTTTTTTTTTGTTTTTTTTTTTTATTTTTGTTTTTTTTTTTTTTGTTTTTTTTTTTTTTTTTTTTTTTATTTTTTATTTTTTTTTTTTTTTTTTTATTTATTTTATTTTTTTTTTTTTTTATTTTTTGATTTTTTTTCTTTTTTTTTGTTTTTTATTTTTTTTTTTTTTTTGTTTTTTTATTTTTTTATTTTTTTTTTCCTGAAATACCTGAAAAGGACTAGGATATGTTTCTCGTATATGGAGGTGACAAAGAGCTCACCGTAAAAGGTTACGTTGATGCAAGCTTTGACACTGATCCGGACGATTCTAAATCGCAAACCGGATACGTGTTTACATTAAACGGTGGAGCTGTCAGTTGGTGCAGTTCTAAACAAAGCGTCGTAGCGGGATCTACATGTGAAGCGGAGTACATAGCTGCTTCGGAAGCAGCGAACGAAGGAGTCTGGATGAAGGAGTTCATATCCGATCTAGGTGTCATACCTAGTGCATCGGGTCCAATGAAAATCTTTTGTGACAATACTGGTGCAATTGCCTTGGCAAAGGAATCCAGATTTCACAAAGGACCAAGCACATCAAGAGACGCTTCAACCATCCGGGATCTAGTCCAGGTGGGAGACATAGAGATTTGCAAGATACATACGGATCTGAATGTTGCAGACCCATTGACTAAGCCTCTTCCACGAGCAAAACATGATCAGCACCAAGCTCCATGGGTGTTAGAATCATTACAGTGTAATCTAGATTATTGACTCTAGTGCAAGTGGGAGACTGAAGGAAATATGCCCTAGAGGCAATAATAAAGTTATTATTTATTTCCTTATATCATGATAAATGTTTATTATTCATGCTAGAATTGTATTAACCGGAAACATAATACATGTGTGAATACATAGACAAACTTAGTGTCACTAGTATGCCTCAACTTGACTAGCTCGTTAATCAAAGATGGTTATGTTTTCTAACCATGAACAAGGTATTGTTATTTGATTAACGAGGCCACATCATTGGTTGAATGATCTGATTGACATGACCCATTCCATTAGCTTAGCACCCGATCGTTTAGTATGTTGCTATTGCTTTCTTCATGACTTATACATGTTCCTATGACTATCAGATTATGCAACTCCCGTTACCGGAGGAACACTTTGGGTACCAAACGTCACAACGTAACTGGGTGATTATAAAGGAGCTATACAGGTGTCTCCAAAGGTACATGTTGGGTTGGCGTATTTCGAGATTAGGATTTGTCACTCCGATTGTCGGAGAGGTATCTCTGGGCCCTCTCGGTAATGCACATCACTTAAGCCTTGCAAGCATTGCAACTAATGAGTTAGTTGCGAGATGATGTATTAAAGAACGAGTAAAGAGACTTGCCGGTAACGAGATTGAACTAGGTATTGGATACCGACGATCGAATCTCGGGCAAGTAACATACCGATGACAAAGGGAACAACGTATGTTGTTATGCGGTCTGACCGATAAAGATCTTCGTAGAATATGTAGGAGCCAATATGGGCATCCAGGTCCCGCTATTGGTTATTGACCGGAGACATGTCTCGGTCATGTCTACATTGTTCTCGAACCCGTAGGGTCCGCACGCTTAAGGTTACGATGATAGTTATATTATGAGTTTATGCATTTTGATGTACCGAAGGTTGTTCGGAGTCCCGGATGTGATCACGGACATGACGAGGAGTCTCGAAATGGTCGAGACATAAAGATTGATATATTGGAAGCCTATGTTTGGATATCGGAAAGTGTTCGGTGAAATCGGGATTTTACCGGAGTACCGGGAGGTTACCGGAACCCCCCGGGAGCTATATGGGCCTTGGGCCTTAGTGGAAAGGAGAAAGGGCAGCCCAAGGTGCTGCGCGCCTCCCCCCTTCCCCTAGTCCTATTAGGACTAGGAGAGGTGGCCGGCCCCTCTCTCTTCCCCCCCTCAGAATCCTATTCCAACTAGGATTGGGGGGGGAATCCTACTCCCGAGGGAGTAGGACTCTCCTGGCGCGCCCCTTGTGGCCGGCCAGCCTCCCCCCTTTGGTCCTTTATATACTGAGGTAGAGGCACCCTAGAACACACAAGTTGATCCACGTGATCTATTCCTTAGCCGTGTGCGGTGCCCCCAGCCACCATATAGTCCTCGATAATACTGTAGCGGAGTTTAGGCGAAGCCCTGCTGCTGTAGTACATCAAGATCGTCACCACGCCGTCGTGCTGACGAACTCTTCCCCGACACTTTGCTGGATCGGAGTCCGGGGATCGTCATCGAGCTGAACGTGTGCTCGAACTCGGAGGTGCCGTAGTTTCGGTGCTTGATCGGTTGGATCGTGAAGACGTACGACTACTTCCTCTACGTTGCGTCAACGCTTCCGCAGTCGGTCTGCGTGGGTACGTAGACAACACTCTCCCCTCTCATTGCTATGCATTCACATGATCTTGCGTGTGCGTAGGAATTTTTTTTGAAATTACTACGAAACCCAACAATGGTAACAGGAGACAAGGGACACGATGTTGCCCCATGTTCGGGCCCTCTTGAAGGAGGTAATACCCTACGTCCTGCTTGATTGTTCTTGATGATATGAGTATTACAAGAGTTGATCTACCACGAGATCGTAGAGGCTAAACGCTAGAAGCTAGCCTATGGTATGATTGTATATTGTCCTACGTACTAAACCCTCCGGTTTATATAGACACCGGAGGGGGCTAGGGTTACACAGAGTCGGTTACAAGGGAGGAGATCTACATATCTGTATTGCCTAACTTGCCTTCCACGCCAAGGAGAGTCCCATCCAGACACGGGACGAAGTCTTCAATCTTGTATCTTCATAGTCTAACAGTCCGGCCAAAGGATATAGTCCGGCTGTCCGGAGACCCCCTAATCCAGGACTCCCTCAGGAATCCTACTTGGACTAGTGAGTCCTAGTAGGACTCCCCACACCTGGCGCGCCCCCCTTGGGCCGGCCACCTCTCCTCCCCCCTTTATATACGTGGGAGGGGGGGACCCCAAATACACACCAAGCCTTCTCTTATCCGTGTGCGGTGCCCCCCTCCACAGTTACACACCTCAGTCATATCGTCGTAGTGCTTAGGCAAAGCCCTGTGCCGGTAACTTCATCATCACCGTAGCCACACCGTCGTGCTGATGAAACTCTCCCTCATCCTCAACTGGATCAAGAGATCGAGGGACGTTATCGAGCTGAACGCGTGCTGAACGCGGAGGTGCCGTACGTTCGGTGCTTGGATCTGTTAGATTGCGAAGACATTCGACTACATCAACTGCGTCACTAAACGCTACCGCTTTCGGTCTACGAGGGTACGCGGACACACTCTCCCCGCTCGTTGCTATGCTTATCCTAGATAGATCTTGCGTGATCGTAGGATTTTTTTTTGAAATACTACGTTCCCCAACAAGTAACATACCGATGACAAAGGGAATAACGTATGTTGTCATTACGGTATGACCGATAAAGATCTTCGTCGAATATGTGGGAACCAATTTGAGCATCCAGGTTCTACTGTTAATTATTGATCGGAGAGGTGTCTCATTCATGTCTACATAGTTCTCGAAACCGTAGGGTCTGCATGCTTAATGTTTGATGACGATTTTGTATTATATGAGTTATGTGATTTGGTGACCGAATGTTGTTAGAAATCCCGGATGAGATCACAGACATGACTAGGTGTCTCGAAATGGCCGAGAGGTAAAGATTCATATATAGCACGATGATATTCGGACACCGAAAGTGTTCTGGGGGTATCGGGTCACCGGAAGGGGTTCTGGGCATCCCCAGGACAACTACATGGGCCTAATGGGCCAAGAAGGGGACATACCAACACCTAGGGGCCTGGTGCGCCCCATGTAGGCCAAAATAGGGGGAAGTAAAGAGGGAAGGGGGAAAGGAAGGGGACGGATTCGGCCTCCCCCTTCCTTCTCTCCTCCCTCCTCCTTCCTCCCCCCTTCAGATGAATATAGAAGGGGGGAGGCCGAATTGGGAGGCGCCCAAGTAGGATTCCTCCTACTTGGGGTGCCCACTTGGCTACCTCTCCTCCCCTCCAACCTATATATATGAGGGGACACCGCTAGAACACACAATATTGATTCCTAGCCATGTGCGGCGCCCCCCTCCACAGTTTGCGCCTCCGGTCTTATTGTCGTAGTGCTTAGGCGAAACCCTGCACGGATCACTTCACAATCACCATCACCATGTCGTCATGCTGACAAAACTCTCCCTCGACACTTTGCTGGATCAAGAGTTCGAGGGACGTCATCGAGCTAAACATGTGCAGAACTCAGAGGTGCCATACATTCGGTGCTTGATCGGTCGGAACAAGAAGAAGTTCGACTACATCAACTGCATTGTCAAACGGTTCCGCTTTCGGTATACGATGGTACGTGGACACACTCTCCCCCTCTCGCTGCTATGCATCTCCTAGATAGATCTTACATGAGCGTAGAAATTTTTTGAAATTGCATGCTACGTTCCCCAACAGTGGCATCCGAGCTAGGTCTATGCGTAGATGATATGCACGAGTAGAATACAAAGAGTTGTGGGCGGTGATAGTCATACTGCTTACCACCAATGTCTTATTTTGATTCGGCGGTATTGTTGGATGAAGCGGCCCAGACCAACCTTTCATGACCACGTTCATGAGACCGGTTCCACCGACAGACATGCAACTAGTTTTGCATAAAGGTGGCCGGCGAGCGTCTGTTTCTCCAACTTTAGTTGAATTGAATTTGATTGTGGGCGGTCCTTGTTGAAGGTTAAAACAAACAACTTGATAAATCACCGTTGTGGTTTTGATGCGTAGGAAAGAACGGTTCTTGCTAGAAGCCCGTAGCAGCCACGTAAAACTTGCAACAAAAAAAGTAGAGGACGTCTACCTTTTTTTTGCAGGGCATGTTGTGATGTGATATGGTCAAGACATGATGTGATCTACGTTATTGTATGAGATGATCATGTTATATAAAAGATATCGACAACTAGCAAGAGCCTTATGGTTGTCACTTTATTGTATGAAATGCAAACACCATGTAATTGCTTTACTTTATCACTATGCATTAGCGATAGTTGTAGAAGCAATAGTTGGCGAGACGACCATCACGCTACAACGGAGATCAAGGTGTCAAGCCAGTGACGATGGAAATCATGACGGTGGATTGGAGATGGAGATCAAAGGCACAAGATGATGATGTCCATATGAAAGGATTGAGAAGAGGTGTCTATAGGGGGGGGGTGAATAGATTCTTAACAAGAAAAAGTTGTAGTTTTTTATTTTCTTCAAGTTAAGGTGGAGTTTTAGGACAAGTTTAAACATTCACAATACATTCAAGAAAGCATCGCAAGAGTATTTGAGCAGCGGAAAGTAAAGCATGCAATTTGCAAGAAAGTAAAGGGATGGGATTGGAGTGTGCAAACGCAATTGGAGACACGGAGATTTTTGGCATGGTTCCGATAGGTGGTGCTATCGTACATCCACGTTGATGGAGACTTCAACCCACAAAGGGTAACGGTTGCGCGAGTCCACGGAGGGCTCCACCCATGAAGGGTCCATGAAGAAGCAACCTTGTCTATCCCACCATGGCCATTGCCCACGAAGGACTTGCCTCACTAGGGTAGATCTTCAGGAAGTAGGCGATCTCCTTGCCTGTAAAAAACTCCTTGGTTCAACTCCACAATCTTGACGGAGTCTCCCAAGTGACACCTAACCAAACTAGGAGACACCACTCTCCAAAAGGTAATAGACGGTGTGTTGATGATGAACTCCTTGCTCTTGTGCTTCAAATGATAGTCTCCCCAACACTCAACTCTCTCACACATATTTGGATTTGGTGGAAAGATGATTTGAGTGGAAAGCAAGTTGGAGAAGGCTAGAGATCAAGATTTATGTGGTTGGAGTGGATTATCTTGACCTCAACACATGAGTAGGTGGTTCTCTCTCAGAAAATGTATGATGGAAGTGTAGGCATGTTCTGATGGCTCTCCTCACAAATGAAGAGTGGGTGGAGGGGTATTTATAGCCTCCACACAAAATCTAACCATTAAACACAAATCACCAAACTCGGTGGAACCGAATCAGACAACTCGGTCAGACCGATTTAGTTCATAATGTGAACATTAGGACTTTCGGTGGGACTGATATGATCAACTCTATGGGACCGATGTGCTAGGGTTAGGGTAAAACCTCATCTCGGTTTGACCGGTTACGCAAACTTAGTGAGACTGATTTTGGTTATAAAAAAAACAGAGAGTTAGTCAAGCAGACTCGATGGGACCGATTGCATATCTCGGTGGGACCGAAATTATTGCAATGGGTAACAGAGAGTGAGGGAGTCCTGGATTAGGTGGTCTCCGGACAGCCGGACTGTATCCTTTGGCCGGACTGTTGGACTATGAAGATACAAGATTGAAGACTTCGTCTCGTGTCCAGATGGGACTCTACTTGGCGTCGAAGGCAAGCTAGGCAATACGGATATGTATATCTCCTCCTTTGTAACCGACCTTGTGTAACCCTAGCCCCCTCCGGTGTCTATATAAACCAGAGGATTTTAGTCCGTAGGACAACATACAATCATACCATAGGCTAGCTTCTAGGGTTTAGCCTCTCCGATCTCGTGGTAGATCAACTCTTGTAATACTCATATCATCAAGAATAAATCAAGCAGGACGTAGGGTTTTACCTCCATCAAGAGGGCCCGAACCTGGGTAAAACATTGTGTCCCTTGCCTCCTGTTACCATTCGCCTTAGACGCACAGTTCGGGACCCCCTACCCGAGATCCGCCGGTTTTGACACCGGCAGAGAGTTTGCAAGCCCATCTAGGTGAGACCGAGATCCCATCAGTGAGATCGAATTGATTAGGGTTTATGGCAGTGGCTATGTCAAGTGAAGTCGGTGGCGCCGGATCGAAAGTTTCGGTGGGGCCGAGTTTGACTTTTGGTTTGGGTCATAAGTGGATATGGGAAAGTGGTTGAGGGTTTTGGAGCATATCACTAAGCATTTTGAGAAAGCAAGCCATTAAGGAACACCTCATCCCCTTTCAATATTATTGGCTTTCCTATGGACTCAATGTGATCTTGGATCACTAAAAGTAAAATGTAGAGTCTTGAGCTTTTGAGCTTGAGCCAATCCTTAGCATCTTGAAAGGGTTCCATATCTTCTTGTCCACGCCACTCCATCCATTGAACTTGTCTGAAATATACTAGAGGAAAACATTAGTCCAACAAGAGATATGTTGACATTAATTACCAAAACCATCCAGGGAGCACTTGTGCTTTCAATCTCCCCCTTTTTGGTAATTGATGACAACATACATCAAAGATTTAGATAAAGATATAGAGAATACCAAGTAAAGCTTTGGAAAGACATGTAACATGCATAGGCTCCCCCTACATGTATGCAATCATGTCAATATGAAATGTAAGAGCATGTGAATGCATAATCATGACAGAGCAGGCAAAGTGTTACATGTATCTTGGCTATATGCCTCAGGGCAAATGATATGAATATATGAAGTGTAACTTAATGTTCATGATTCCTTCTTGCAAAAAATATGTACATCAGCAAGAAATCATCATGCACATGAGTGTGCAGCATATAATTACTTTGTGGTCTTGAGCTAGCTTAGGAAGAGATGAACCTGAGTAAACATTGTTAGATAACACAGACACTCTCGGATGTGGGGTTCTGGGAAACCCCTAAGGTTCGAACATTGGGGTGCGTGCGAAGTCTTTTCCTCCCACCGATCTACGCCCTAGCTCGCTAAGATCTCGCGGATGAACTCGACGAACTTGCAACACAGAAAGACACAAGATTTATACTGGTTCAGGGCACCATTGTGGTGTAATACCCTACTCCAGTGTGGTGGTGGATTGCCTCTAGGGCCGATGATGAACAATACAAGGGGAAGAATAGTCTCCTGAGGTTAAGGTGTTCTCGTGCTTGGTGCACTCCTGTGGTTGGGGATGATTTTGATGATCCGTCCACTCTTGTCCGTCCCCCCCTTTCGTGGTGGTGGCTAGCTCTACTTATATAGGCCCTGGTCCTCTTCCCAAATATTGGGCGAGAAGGGAGCCAACAACGGCTGGTAAATTTAAAGGGGGACAACAAGTACAAGCTATCCTGACAAAGGTGGTCTCCGCCTGCGAAAGGCTCTGGTGGTGACGCCGTCTTGGGCTCCATGATGACCTCCTTCTTACCGTCCTTCTGTTATTGGTCTTGTTGCACAGATATGGCAACCTTTGCCTGATGCCTCGGTACTCCTCGCCTGTCCTGGCCTCCTTAGCTCCAAAGAGGAAACAAGGATGCTGCGCGCGCTGGTGCCCTCCTGGTACCTGCCTGGTGTCAATCGTCATGGCTCACGTCACGAGAGTCTCGTGAGGTTTGCCTCGCCTTGTTATCCTTGCCCCTCATGAGCCTGCCCGACTAGGCCACTCCAGAGGAGGTCTCGTGTCGTCCGCCTCGCGAGGCTTGGCCCCTCGCGAGGGTATTGGATGCCTTGTTGATGAAGATGGGTCGTACGGCCTGCTGGCTTAGCCACGCTGCGGGCCACAGGCAGGCAAGTATGGGGACCCCCATTCCCAGAACACCGACAGTATCCCCCGGGCCCAAGGTGCGCTCGGGCTTGGCTTCACGGCGAGGCCAAGGGTCAAGTACGGAGCATCGCAGGCCCCCAAAAGCCTGCGGCCTCGGCAACTGCACGACTTGACAAGTCCCTGTGACATGCAAGGAAAACCATCATTACATGCGATCGTGAGAGGTGCCTGAGGGAGTCCTGGATTAGGGGGTCTCCGGACAGCTGGACTATATCCTTTGGCCGGACTGTTGGACTATGAAGATACAAGATTGAAGACTTCATCTCATGTCCGGATGGGACTCTACTTGGCGTGGAAGGCAAGCTAGGCAATACGGATATGTATATCTCCTCCTTTGTAACCGACCTTGTGTAACCCTAGCCCCCTCCGGTGTCTATATAAACCGGAGGGTTTTAGTCCGTAGGACAACATACAATCAGACCAGAGGCTAGCTTCTAGGGTTTAGCCTCTCCGATCTCGTGGTAGATCAACTTTTGTAATACTCATATCATCAAGAGTAAATCAAGCAGGACGTAGGGTTTTACCTCCATCAAGAGGGCCCGAACCTGGGTAAAACATCGTGTCCCCTGCCTCCTGTTACCATCTGCCTTAGACGCATAGTTCGGGACCCCTACCTAAGATCCGCTGGTTTTGACACTGACATTGGTGCTTTCATTGAGAGTTCCTCTGTGATGTCGCCGTAAGGAAGGATGCCTCATCTTGTTGTTAAAAACAACATTACCGCCAGGGGAGCTCTGGCAGTCGGCCAAACTCTCCGGCTAGGCAGTTTCGTCATGACTGCCTGTTCGGCCGCTGCACCGACGATGACTTCTTGGGTCATCAAAAACAGCCTCCACGTCGGCTCGGAATTCGCTGAGAAAATGCATCCAATGGAGCTCTCGTCCCTAAACGAACTCTTGGATCGCATCGCCGCCTTGGGAGTCGCTACGGACTATGATCGGATTGGGCTTAAACCCGATCAAAGGGAGATTATCTCTCCATCGGTCACCCATCACGTTGCGGTGGTGGAGGAACAATGCGGCAACTCTTTCTCTATTTTGAGAACTAACTATGTCTGGATTCCTGAGCTCTCCGAGTGGGATACCCACTTACGGGAGGACATCACCCAAGCCCTGAACCTAGAATCAGGCAGCGGGCCAGACTTATCGGGCAGCACTCCGGAACCCGAACTTCCAAGATTGGAAACTCCTCGGCCCCTGGGTCTCAGATCGGGTAGGGGTTTGGACTCAAATCCACCCACCCACCCAGACATAAACGATCTTTCCCACATCAGACAAGAGCCCAATGAAACAGTACATAATTATTGGGCCAGATTCCTCCCTGTGATGAACAAGGTTAAGGACTGTCGCGAGGAAGATGCAATTTCACTTTTCTGCAATAATTGCATGGACAAGGGACTCCTTAATGCCTTAAGTCGCCGTGACATATCACGCTTCACTGACTTGGCGTCCATAGTACGAAAGTAATGTGCGATGGAAAGCGCCTAGAAAACCGAAACAAAATTTTGGGATAATCCGGCTCCGAATATACACCCAGTCCGAAGTAAAAGGGTGCACTATCATAAGACACCCGAGATAGTTGCAAAGAAACAAAAACCCTCTACGGGGCATGGAACCGTACTAGAGGGATGGCTTAACGGACCCTGCAAAATTCATAGTACAGCGGATGCAATACCAACGCACAGCCTTAGAGCATGTTGGATACTCCGGCAGGTGGCCAAAAGTGGTGAGGATCTTTTTATCCCAAACGCCACAGAGCACCATCCCGTGGATAACAATACGGTGTTAAAAGTCTTTGAGATCTTCGCGTCAAATAATAGGCGCAAGCGAACACTCCGCAGCATGGCCGAAATCTGCCACGTAGCAGCAATAAATCCATGGAGTGACACGGCTATTACCTTCAATGCCAGTGACGAACCTAAATTCTGAACAGCCCGAGCACCAGCCGCACTGGTCCTCAGTCCAATTGTGGACGGCTTTCGACTCACCAAAATACTCATGGACGGCGGCAGCGGATTAAACCTCATCTATGAGGAAACTCTTCAAAAAATGGAAATAGACTGGAACCGCATTGAGCAAAGTAGCACAACCTTCAGGGGAATCATACCCAGTCGGGAGGCACGATGCGTTGGGAAAATCACACTAGATGTGGTATTCGGTATGCCAGAGAACTATAGGTCTGAAGAAATTACATTTCAAGTGGCCGCGTTCAGCAGTGGATACCACGCCCTTTTAGGACGTGAGGCGTTCGCGATCTTCCAAGCCGTACCCCATTATGGGTACATGAAGCTCAAAATGCCCGGGCCCAACGGAATCATCACTCTCACCAGTGATCCGGACATAGCACTCCGCTCCGAAAACAAAACATCCACACTGGCCCTCGAGGCATTATCCGAAGCCCTCTCGGCCGAGGAATTAACCATGCTACGCTCCACAGTGGACATGGACGACGTGATCCTCGATAAGAGATCCAAGTCCACCTGTTTTAAACCAGCGGATGAAATAATCAAATTCCATGTCCACCCAACGGACCCTACAAAAACAGCCTCCATCGGGGAACAGTTAAACCCCGCCGTGGACGCCACACTACGAGAGTTCCTCGCGAGAATCGGGACATATTCGCCTGGCATCCCTCAGACATGCCAGGAATCCCATGCAGGCTGGCCGAGCATAGCCTCAATATCCTAAAGGGATTCAAGCCGGTCAAGCAAGCTCTTCGGCATTTCTCCAAACCTAAGAGACATGCCATGGGAGAGGAACTAGCCAAGTTATTGGAGGCCGGATTCATCAGAGAAATAAAACATCCGGACTGGCTAGCAAACCTGGTGATGGTACCAAAGAAGGATAAATCCTGGCGCCTTTGTGTCGATTTCAAGGACCTCAATAAAGCTTGCCCAAAGGATCCCTTCCCCTTTCCCCGCATCGATCAAATTATTGATGCTACCGCAGGACCCAAGTCATTGTGTTTCCTCGACGCATACTCCGGTTACCACCAAATCAAGATGGCGGAGTCTGACCAAGCCGCAACAGCATTCATCACACCATACGGTCCCTTCTGTTTCAACACAATGCCTTTTGGGCTCAAAAACGCCGGCGCAACATATCAGCGCATGATTCAGACATGTCTGGAGAAACAAATCGGCAAAACAGTAGAGGCATGATGATGTGGTCATCAAAACCAAACAGGTCGACTCTTTGAGAGACGACTTGAGGCTCACATTCGACAACCTTCGAACATACGACATCAAGCTCAATCCGGAAAAATGCGTTTTCGGCGTACCAGCCGGAAAGCTCCTGTGTTTCATTGTCTCCAGTAGAGGTATTGAAGCTAATCCGGCCAAAATCCGAGCTTTGTCATAGTTGGCTACCCCAACAGACCTCAAACAAATCCAGAAGTTAACTGGATGCGTGGCGGCTCTAAGACGCTTTATCTCCCGCTTAGGAGAAAAGGCTTTACCCCTTTATCGCCTCCTTCGGTGCACCGAACACTTCGAGTGGACGAACGCTGCCACAGCCGGATTGGAAGAAATAAAGGCCATTTTGGCAACCTACCCAATCCTGGACACGCCAAACATCGGCGAACCAATGTTGTTGTACATTGCGGCAACTCATCAAGTTGTAAGCGTAGTGCTCGTCGTCGAACGAGAAGCTGACGGACATAAATTCCCTCTTCAAAAGCTGGTATACTATGTATCCACTGTCCTCACTCCATGCAAATCACGGTACCCACATTATCAAAAGATAGCCTATGCGGTATTCATGGCATCCCGGAAGCTGCGACACTACTTTCAAGAGTGTTTGATTAGAGTAGCCTCAGAAGTGCCACTTAATGATATTATAAACAACCGCGACGCTACGGGCCGGATTGCTAAATGGGCCATTGAGCTCCTCCCGTTCGACATAACATACAAACCTCGACGAGCCATTAAGTCGCAAGCATTGGCCGACTTTGTCGCCGAATGGACAGAGGCTGAACTCCCTAAAGAGTACGGCGCATACTCCAATTGGATCATGCACTTCGACGGTTCTAAAATGCTGGCTGGTCTAGGGGCTAGCGTCGTCCTGACGTCCCCAACCGGAGATACCGTTCAGTACGTACTGCAAATATTGTATACAGACTCCAACAACGCAGCCGAATACGAAGCTCTGTTGCATGGTCTTCGGATGGTAGTCTCCATGGGCATTCAACGCCTGGAGGTGCGCGGGGATTCAAACCTCGCAATATCCCAAATAAATGGAGACTTCGACGCCAAGGATCCGAAAATGGCGGCCTACCGAAACACCGTCCTAAAAATGTCATCTCGGTTCGAGGGGCTCGAATTTCACCATGTTGCTCGGGAAAACAATCTGGCAGCGGATATCCTCGCCCGCATCGGCGCAAAACGCGATGCGGTCCCCCCCAACATATTTCTGGAGAGGCTATTCAAGCCATCCGTAGTATGGGAATGGGACACCGGTAACAGTAGTCCGGACCCGGCTAAAATACCCGATACCGAACACTCGGACACAATCGGAGGCTCCACCACAGAAATAACACCTTCAGCCCACGTAATAATGGCCATCATAGCCCCGTGGATAGAACCATTCCTGGCCTACCTAACTAGGCAGGAACTTCCGGAGGACCAAAATGAGGCACGCTGCATAGTGCGGCGATCTAAGGCCTACAGGGTCCATGAGGGGGAATTGTATAAAAAAAGCACTACCGGAGTCCTTCAAAGGTGCATCTCCGAAGAGGAAGGGCGGAACCTTTTGGCAGAAATTCACGCCGGACTCGGCGGTCACCACGCCGCAGCCCGGGCTCTTGTAAGCAAGGCCTTCCGTACAGGATTCTATTGGCCAACAGCCCGGGCAGATGCACAGGACTTGGTCCAACGTTGCGCTGGTTGCCAGCTCTTTGCAAATCAAAGCCACATGCCACCCACCGCCCTCCAAACAATCCCCATTACATGGCCCTTCGCGGTTTGGGGGCTTGACATGGTTGGACCCCTTAAAGGGGGAACCCACAAGAAAAAATACTTACTGGTCATGGTGGATAAATTCACCAAATGGACAGAGGCAAACCTGTGAAAACAGCCGAATCCGGACCGGTGATAGACTTCGTATCCGGGGTCGTACACCGTTATGGCGTCCCCCTCAGCATCATCACTGACAACGACACGAACTTCACTGTCGATGAGGTAAAACTCTGGTGCAGCAAAATGGGCATCAAGCTCGATTATGCTTCAGTCTATCACCCACAAACAAACGGCCAAGTTGAGCGAGCAAACGGTCTTATAATGAGCGGCATTAAACCCAGATTAGTGTGTTCCTTAACGGAGTCTAACATGCACTGGGTAGAGGAGCTCGACTCCGTACTCTGGGGGCTGCGGACCATGCCGAACCGTAGTACCGGATATACACCCTTCTTTATGGTGTATGGTGCAGAGGCAGTCTTGCCCTGCGACATAATTCATGACTCACCTCGGGTGCGCATGTACGAAGAAAGAGAAGCCGAGCTCGATCGGCAGGACAGTCTGGACACCCTGGAGGAGGAGCGCGACGTAGCAAAAGCCCGTTCCGCATTTTATCAACAACAGGCTTGCAGATACCAAAGCAGAGAAGTACAGGCCAAAACTTATAATGTTGGTGAACTAGTTCTATGCCTGCCGGATAAGAAAAAGAACAAGCTCGAGCCCAAATGGTAAGGTCCCTTCATTATTGACCAAGTTCTGACCGGTGGAGCGTACCAACTGCGGGATGCATCGACTAATCGACTCGAGCCGAACCCATGGAACGCGGCCAGGCTCCGAAGATTCTACGCCTAGCACCGGACTCTATGTTCGTCCCCTTCCTCTGTCCATTTTTTGCATATGCATTATCTGTCTTGTTTTCCTTTCTTTCTTTCTTTTATTCTTTCTCTAGGCCTTCAAGGGCCAACTTGTGCCTCGCTTGCACACTATAGATGCGCTAGCCGCGCTCGTCATACCTGGGGGCTTCTTTCACAGAAGCTAAATTATTTATCTGGGCCTCATGCCCCGCACATGTGTTATGCTTCCGCATGTACCTTTTTTCGCCATTATATGCATCAATATGACTTAAGTTTTGGCCAAGCTGGGTTGCTTGGCTCTTGTATTTATGCCCTACGTTCCCGTTAATTCGGCTAGGGCATAAGGGGAGCACCTCTACGATTGTTACTGCCGGGTCAGCCGGATGTGTACCTCAGACTGGGTGAAGCCGAAAGCTAGTGTTCTTAAGGGAATATTCGGTCGGTGAACAAAAGATGATTTTTTATTTTCCATATCTGCCCCCAGATGTTTTTTCCTGCGTTTCTTATCGCAGTCCGGACATGCACTTTAGGGCATGCATACCCAGGAAAGGAACCCTTAACGGAACTATTCTCCCTAGAAGATGTTTCTTACTACCCATGTAATATAACATAACTAGTTGGGCACTTGTCCGTTCAAGCACTAATGACCCCTACGCCTGGTATCCACGCATACCCCAGTTCTTCTATAACTGAGCGGGTATTCGGATACACTCCGGACTATCGGGTCCCGAGGTTGAAGCAAAAAGGTCCGCCAAGACAAATGATCTACAATCCGGCTAGAAGGCATTATACATGTCACTTTAATTACATAGTCATGCAGACTGACTAAATTCCTCTTCTATACCATCCAACAGGCGTTCTAGCCTACAATCCTATTGGGAATACTTTGCCCATAAACGAAGCTAACGGGGATCTCTTTTCCGTCGGGCCCCACAGGTCCGACCTCGGCCATGTGATTTGGGTCATCCTTGGTATACCGCGTCTTCACCATGGCCCAGGCTTCTCTGGCACCTTGTCGGCAGGCCGATATCTTCTATAATCGGAAGCGCCGCCGTGCTCCCTTGAGCTTCTCCGTAAGCTCTGCAATGCCCTCCGGCAGGGAGACGGATGGCCACAAGGCCTGGGCAACACCTTGCATCACCTGCCGAACTTGTTCGTGCAGATGTGAGAGCTCGGATAGAAGATCACCCACAGACCCGGGCATTTCCTCCGCGGGACGACCCGTCAGCATACCTACAGACATAACGCTGTCAGTCGGCTTCTTCGCCGAACTCCTTCAAAAGGATTCGTTCAAGCACTTACTGAACATGCCGCGCTGAAGCCGCTTATTCTCCTTCTCGGAGTCTGCAAGCTGGGCTCGAACGTCTTTTAGTTCCACGCTCAGCTTGATATTTGCGTCTTGGAGATTGTTTTTCTCCCGCCTAACCTCAGTTTGCACGCGTTTGCCAGCCTCTAGCTGTCGCACGACATGCTGGTCCTCCGGATTTTCTCCGGATTCATCTGCAACATCTATTGTTAGATCTGCAGCCACGCCGCACACTATATGGTAACCATCATTCCTTAAAGTAAATGTTACCAGCGGGTGACTTTTTCGGTTCCTGCAATGTGGCAACAGCGGCCCGCAGTTGGGTCTTGCATTCCTCTAGCTCCTGTGATAGCCTATTATTCTTCTCTGTAAGAACCTGCACAATAAAGATGATCCTTAAATCAGTTCTGCTAACTGTTTCAAGTCTCAGGGGCTACTGATACATATAAATCGTCAGATCTACTTACCCGTACATCCTTTACATACTGATCCGTGGCTCTGGCTAGACCATCTTGAGCAGCACGGAGGTACGCCTCTCCAGAATTGAAGGCATCAAATGCCTCTGGTGAGAAACAAGCGTCACGGAGTACGGCCCGGCGGCACCTATGATTCATGGCGCTTTCCACTTCTGAGTTTGTAGCGGATAATCTATCCGCATCCTCTATAGGGGGATTATCTGGTGCCCGCCCCATATCGGCTTCCGCCTCTATGCCCGGTCCTGGCGCCCGACTGGTGGAAGCGTGATTAGTAACATCGCCGGACATATTCCGGCGAGCGTTTTTTCTGTTAAAGAAACATGAGCGTCATTACATTTCGAGAAAGACGACAACCATGGAGCGGGTTTTTTGTTATACCTTTGCGCCGGCGTCTCCGTCCTGACCGGCTTCCTTTTTGGCCTGCCCGGCCTCGGTGCCTCTTGTTGGCGAGTTGCTGCGGGTTCGGCAGGGCGTCCCGAATGCCTTCCCTGTAAAAACGCCATATGTATATGGTAGGTGAAGTGTCTAAAAGGGGATCCTAGTTTTTGGAGTTGGGATTTTTTGGTTTTCTTATGTGTGATGCAGGAAGCAGTCCGGGATAGTCGGCCGTAATGGCCACCATGGCATCATCACAGCTTAACTAATAGAACTGCCGGTCTATCAGCTCCACGAATATAACCGGATCTTCTTCAAGTCCGGAGTCGAGGGCCCGGTCAGGGTCCTCTGGTTGTGGAGACGGGCTGCTGACCTCCTTTATGGCTTTTCGTAGTTCCTGCCGCAAAGTGGCAAGGTGAATATTTATGACAAATAATGCGGGACAAATGGGAATAAGCAGATATAACTTACCCAGCTTGGAGGATTGTACATGGAGAATCCGTCCCGTGGATTGATGCGGATGAACTCCTCTTCCTCTCCCTTGAACAATTCGGATAGAATTTTTGCTAAAGCGGCAGCATTGTCCGGACCCTTACGCCCGCAACGGGTGGCATCATCCGCCCCGTTAAAACACCACAAGGGGTGCCCACGATATTGAAGTGGTTGTACTCCCCGCATTATGGAAATCGACATAACTTCGACTACTGTCAATCCTGATCGAGCCAGTGCTTTAATCCGGTTCATCAGGTAGAGGACTTCTCCATTGTCTTCCACCTGGGGGCTCCGTGGGCGCCAGCTTCGGCGTTTCTTCAGAGGGGCATTGCTGAACTCAGGAAGACCCCGCCGAATAGGGTCCCGAAGGGGAACGTCCTCCATATAAAACCATTCCGAAGGCCAATCTTCGGACGACTTCTTCGGGGTACCGGACAGGTATCCGGTACCGGCGATGCGCCATATTTCGGCTCCGCCCACTTGATAAAGTGATCCCCTCTGTGTGTGAGGGACGAGGCAAAATAGCCATTTCCACAGCTCGAAGTGAGCCTCGCAGCCCAGGAACAACTCGGAGAGAGCAACACAGCCGACGATATGTAGAATTGAGGCAGGGGTGAAATTGTGTAATTGGAGGCTGTAGAACTCCAGGAGCCCGCGGAGGAATGGATGAATTGGAAATCTGAGTCCCCTCAATAGATAGGGGACAAGGCATACCCGCTCCCCCATAGAGGGGCTAGGGAAGCTCTCCGCTTGCTCCCCGCCATTGTAGGTGGCGAGCCCGGCTCGGACGGGCACCACATACGCCAGAGGGAGAAATCCCTTGGTCTGCAGTTCGACCAATCGACTGTGTGGGACTGAACACCTCTCCCAATCACCGGGCTTAGGGCTACGGGGGAGGGAGGAGGAGCAGCGGAGGTCGGCCATGCTGGAATAGATCTTTCCGAAACACGCTCTGATGGATTCTCGCTGGGGGGAGGATGGTATGGATCGGATCTAAGAATCCCCATCCCTTTAATAGACAATTTATTTACCTGACTAGGGGGACGAATGTAAAAGCGCCCTAGCGCCTCGTATTCATTCGACGTGTGGGAGATAGCCCTTATTGGGCACAGAAGCCAAGAGGTTTAACATTTATGAGGCCGGACACTACTTACGAACACTCGAAAATTGGAAAAGAACCCGCCTTGCAATGCCGAAGACAACACTGCGCGCCAGACTCATAATCATCGAAGCCTGGTTCACGGGCTACCGAGGGAGTCCTGGATTAGGGGGTCTCCGGACAGCCGGACTGTATCCTTTGGCCGGACTGTTGGACTATGAAGATACAAGATTGAAGACTTCATCTCGTGTCCGGATGGGACTCTACTTGGCATGGAAGGCAAGCTAGGCAATAAGGATATGTATATCTCCGCCTTTGTAACCGACCTTGTGTAACCCTAGCCCCCTCCGGTGTCTATATAAACCGGAGGGTTTTAGTCCATAGGACAACATACAATCATACCATAGGCTAGCTTCTAGGGTTTAGCCTCTCCGATCTCGTGGTAGATCACCTCTTGTAATACTCATATCATCAAGAATAAATCAAGCAGGACATAGGGTTTTACCTCCATCAAGAGGGCCCGAACCTGGGAAAAACATCGTGTCCCCTGCCTCCTGTTACCATCCTCCTTAGACGCATAGTTCGGGACCCCTGCCCGAGATCCGCCGGTTTTGACACCGACAGAGAGTTTGCATGCCCATCTAGGTGAGACCGAGATCCTATCGGTGAGATCGAATTGATCAGGGTTTGTGGCAGTGGCTATGTCAAGTGAACTCGGTGGCGCCGGATGGAAAGTTTCGGTGGGGCCAAGTTTGACTTTTGTTTTGGGACATAAGTGGATATGGGAAAGTGGTTGAGGGTTTTGGAGCATATCACTAAGCATTTTGAGAAAGCAAGCCATTAAGGAACACCTCATCCCCTTTTAATAGTATTGGCTTTCCTATGGACTCAATGTGATCTTGGATCACTAAAAGTAAAATGTAGAGTCTTGAGCTTTTGAGCTTGAGCCAATCCTTAGCATCTTGAAAGGGTTCCATATCTTCTTGTCCATGCCACTCCATCCGTTGAACTTGTCTGAAATATACTAGAGGAAAACATTAGTCCAACAAGAGATATGTTGACATTAATTACCAAAACCGTCCAGGGAGCACTTGTGCTTTCAATCTCCCCCTTTTTGGTAATTGATGACAACATACATCAAAGATTTAGATAAAGATATAGAGAATAACAAGTAAAGCTTTGGAAAGACATGTAACATGCATAGGCTCCCCCTACATGTATGCAATCTGTCAATATGAAATGTAAGAGCATGTGAATGCATAATCATGACAGAGCAGGCAAAGTGTTACATGTATCTTGGCTATATGCCTCAGGGCAAATGATATGAATATATGAAGTGTAACTTCATGTTCATGATTCCTTCTTGCAAAAAATATGTACATCAGCAAGAAATCATCATGCACATGAGTGTGCTGCATATAATTACTTTGTGGTCTTGAGCTAGCTTAGGAAGAGATGAACGTGAGTAAACACTGTTAGATAACACAGATACTGTCGGATGTGGGGTTCCGGCAAACCCTTAAGGTTCGAACACTGGGGTGCGTGTGAAGTCTTTTCCTCCTACCGATCTACGCCCTAGCTCGCTAAGATCTCGTGGATGAACTCGACAAACTCGCAACACAGAAAGACACAAGATTTATACTGGTTCGGGCTGCCGTTGTGGTGTAATACCCTACTCCAGTGTGGTGGTGGTGGATTGCCTCTAGGGCTGATGATGAACAATACAGGGGGAAGAACAGCCTCCTGAGGTTGAGGTGTTCTCGTGCTTGGTGCACTTGTGTGGTTGGGGATGATCTTGATGATCCGTCCACTCTTGTTCGTCCCCCCTTTCGTGGTGGTGGCTAGCTCTACTTATATAGGCCCTGGTCCTCTTCCCAAATATTGGGCGGGAAGGCAGCCAACAACAGCTGGAAATTTGAAGGGGGACAACCTGTACAAGCTATCCTGACAAAGGTGGTCTCCACCTGCGAAAGGCTCTGGTGGTGACGCCGTGTTGGGCTCGACGATGACCTCCGTCTTACCGTCCTTCTGTTCTTGGTCTTGTTGCACCGATATGGCAACCTTTGCCTGATGCCTCGGTACTCCTCGCCTGCGCTGGCCTCCTTAGCACCAAAGAGGAAACAAGGACGCTGCGCGCGCTGGCGCCCTCCTGGCACCCGCCTGGTGTCGATCGTCATGGCTCATGTCACGAGAGTCTCATGAGGTTTGCCTCGCCATATTATCCCTGCCCCTCGTGAGCCTGCCTGACTAGGCCACTCCAGAGGAGGTATCGTGTCATCCACCTCGCGAGGCTTGGCCCCTCGCGAGGGTCTTGGATGCCTTGTTGATGAAGATGGGCCGTACGGCCTGCTGGCTTAGCCACGCTACGGGCCGCAGGCAGGCAAGTCTGGGGACCCCCGTTCCCAGAACGCCGACAGTAGCCCCCGGGCCCAAGGTGCGCTCGGGCTTGGCTTCGCGGCAAGGCCAAGGGTCAAGTACGGAGCACTGCGGGCCCCAAAAGCCTGCGGCCTCGGGTGACATGTGGCGGTTGATTGGATGTGGGCGTCTCCGCTTCCCCACACTACCTCGGCAACTGCACGACTTGACAAGTCCCTGCGACATGCAAGGAAAACCATCGTTACCTGCGATCGTGAGAGGTGCCTGAGGGAGTCCTGGATTAGGGGGTCTCCGGACAGCCGGACTATATCCTTTGGCCGGACTGTTGGACTATGTAGATACACGATTGATGACTTCGTCTCGTGTCTGGATGGGACTCTACTTGGCGTGGAAGGCAAGCTAGGTAATACGGATATGTATATCTCCTCCTTTGTAACCGACCTTGTGTAACCCTAGCCCCCTCCGGTGTCTATATAAACCGGAGGGTTTTAGTCCGTAGGACAACATACAATCAGACCATAGGCTAGCTTCTAGGGTTTAGCCTCTCCGATCTCGTGGTAGATCAACTCTTGTAATACTCATATCATCAAGAATAAATCAAGCAGGACGTAGGGTTTTACCTCCATTAAGAGGGCCCGAACCTGGGTAAAACATCGTGTCCCCTGCCTCCTATTACCATCTGCCTTAGACGCACAGTTCGGGACCCCCTACCCAACATCCGCCGGTTTTGACACTGACATTGGTGCTTTCATTGAGAGTTCCTCTATGTCGTCTCCATTAGGCTTGATGGCTCCTACGATCATTGATAGCGATGCAGTCCAGGGTGAGACTTTTCTCCCTGGACAGATCTTTGTGTTCGGCGGCTTCGCACTGCAGGCCAACTCGCTTGGCCATCTAGAGCAGATCGAAAGTTACGCCCCTGGCCACCAGGTCAGGTTTGGAAGCTTAAACTACACAGCCGATATCCACGGAGACTTGATCTTCGATGAATTCGAGCCCCTGCCTTGTGCGCCACGCGGTCACGATGAGTACGATTTAGCTCTACCATTGGACAGTGTTCGAGAAATCGCACCGGCAGCCTCTCCGACCCTCAATTCGGAGCCAGTTTTCGCCATCCGTGGACGGGTGGATAGACCCCGCCCCGGAGGCCGTATCCTTTGTGGCGATCGAGCCGAATATCGACCTTACCCTTCACGAGAGCCGTGTGGCCAAACTGTCGGATCCTTCTCCGGACACGGACTCCGAACCGCCTGCGCCCGTTCCTGTCGAATCCGATTGGGCAACGATCATGGAGTTTACCTTCGTGGATATTTTTCAGCACTCGCCGTTTGGTGACATACTGAACTCATTAAGGTCTCTCTCCTTGTTAGGAGAGTCCTGGCCGAACTACGTCCGGCAGGATTGGGATGCGTATGATGAAGAAATGTGCCGCCCACCCACCACCCACTTAGTAGCCACTGTCGATGACTTAACCGACATGCTCGACTTCGACTCCGAAGGCATTGACGGTATGGACGACGATGCAGGAGGCGAAGAGGAACCACTGCCCACAGGGCACTAGACGCCCACTTCATCACATGACGTATACATGGTGGACACACCTAAAGAAAATAACTACGAGGAACGGAAGGACACAGCGAAGGGTTGTTCCCTCGGGAAGCAGTCAAAGCGGCGGCGTAAACGCCGCTCCAAATCCCGCCTCGGCAGAAATAACGATCACATAGACCCAGCGTTAGAGCAGGGTGAACCATTGCCGGACCACGGCAACACGGAAAATCAAGCTGAACAACCCAACCCCGTCGAAGATAACAGTCCGGACGACATCACACCGGACAGGCGCCAGGAGAAACATAATGCCCACCAAAGGCTTGTTGCCACGGCGAGGAGTCTGAAAAAACAGAAACAAGGGTTCAAGGCTGCACAAGACACACTCAAAATCAAATGGAGTGAAGTACTCAACACTGCAGTGAAATACGGCAGTAATCGCCACACCAAGAGCTATCTGAAGCGAAAGTTGCTACCTGAATTTGATGAGGAGGCCTTAGATCCGGCCTCATAGCTAACAATTAAAAAATAAAACGGCCATCCGGTCGGATAGACGACCTCATAGCTAACATAAAGCGGCAATCGACGCCACACATAAACCAGTACGCGATCCGCGTAAGGGCTCGCATCAAAAGGACGACGCAACCAGATCTATCTATGGACCACGCAGGCGCGCTCCAACATACAATGCAACACAAAAAACATTCGAACACCATGGTACACCCAAATACATGGGTGCCGCACACCCTCTATGTTTCACCGACGAGGTGCTGGATCATGAATTTCTAGAGGGATTCAAACCCGTAAACATAGAGGCGTACGACGAAACAACAGACCCAGGGGTCTGGATTGAGGACTACATCCTCCATATCCATATGGCTCGAGGAGATGATCTCCACGCCATCAAGTACTTACCCCTCAAGCTCAAAGGGCCAGCTCGGCACTGGCTTAAAAGCCTCCCCGAAAACTCCATCGGAAGCTGGGAAGAGCTCGAAGACGCCTTTCGGGCAAATTTTCAAGGGACATATGTCCGACCACCGGATGCAGACGATCTAAGTCATATAACTCAACAGCCCGGTGAGTCAGCCTGAAAACTTTGGAACAGGTTCCTCACTAAAAAGAACCAAATAGTTGACTGTCCGGACGTGGAAGCCTTAGTAGCCTTCAAGCATAGCGTTTGAGATGAATGGCTTGCCAGACACCTCGGTCAAGAAAAGCCGAGAACAATGGCAGCATTAACAAGCCTCATGACCCGTTTTTGCGCAGGCGAGGACAGCTGGTTAGCCCGATGCAGCACCAGCGACCCAAGTACATATGAAGTCAGGGATGGAAACGGGAAATCACGACGCAGCAAGAATAAGCGCCGGAATAAAGAAGACAACCCGAAGAGCACGGCGGTAAACGCCAGATTTAGAAGCTCTCGGCCAGGGCAGCAGAAGCCGCCCTCCAAAGGCAATATAGAAGAATTGTCCAGCCTAAACAAAATTTTGGACCAAATATGTCAGATCCATAGCACCCCCGATAAACCTGCAAATCATACCCACAGAGAATGTTGGGTCTTCAAACAGTCCGGCAAGCTCAACGCCGAACACAAGGGGCAGGATACACCAAGTGAAGACGAGGACGAGCCTCGCAAGAAAAGCACAGGGGAACAGAAGAAATTCCCACCAGAAGTCAAAACAGTCAACGTGTTACACATGATAAAAGGGAGAGACAAAGCGGCACCTTTGGAGGAACGTGCCCCAGGGCCTATCACCGCGGAGCTCTGCTACTGGTCGTCCCAACCGATCACCTTCGACCATCGAGATTACTCGGCAAGTATCTGGCGTGCAGGATGGGCTGCCTTGGTATTAGATCCAATAATTGATGGATACCACTTCACCCGAGTCATGATGGACAGTGGCAGCAGTTTGAATTTGTATATGAGGACACAGTCCGCAAAATGGGGATATACCCAACAAAAATTTGCCGCAGCAATGCTACCTTTAAAGGAGTAACGCCAGGCCCGGAGGCTCACTGCAGGGGCTCCGTGCTACTAGAGGTTATATTCGGCTTCCCCGAAAACTTCCGCAGCGAAAATTTAACTTTCCACGTCGCTCCGTTCCAAAGTGGCTATCAAGCACTACTCGGACGCGAAGCTTTCTCTCGCTTTAATGCAATACCGTATTACGCTTCCCTCAAGCTCAAGATGCTCGGTCCACACGGCATCATTACAGTAAATGGAAATATTGAGCACTCCTTGCGCGCCGAAGACGGTGCGGCCGCCTTGGCCACCGCACACTAAACGGCCTCACCAACTCAAGCATTTGACAGGTCATTAAGACCACGGACACGGCTAGACGAGTCCAGCTCAGCTATATGTAATTAATACAGGTTTGATGGCTATACCCCTATTACAATACGAGGGGCTCAACGCGCGCGCAAAAGTGGCAACAAGGCTCACCTTTACTCATTTTCAACTATATATTGTTTATTTAGTATAACTTAACTTTTGCACGTCAACTTTTCAATTAAGTTCCTCTCTTTTTCAGATGACCATCGTGCTACACCCGTCCAGGATACGGCACAATGGAGATACAGGCGCGGACGTGCAGCAGGGACCCGTTCCAAGGATTCTTTGTAGATTAAGACCATGCGTAAACCTTTTTTACTGTCTCTTGTTGATTTACATCCCTCGGATTCTCATTACAACCGAGAAGGATGCTGACGTCTTGGAATGTGGCCACGCCAGAATAATGCACGTACCTGGACACCAGGGGCTTATTACAAAGGGTACTGTTTAGACCCGGTTTACACCAGAAAGACCGAATACCTTAGGGAGTGTTCGGCGTCGCGAGTTTGGCCTTATATGCATCAGCTCCGAATCATGTCTTTGGTCAAATGTTGGGTTTGCCCGGCTCCTGTGTTTTGCTGCCTTACGTTCCGCTCTATCGGCTAAGGCGGCACCAGGAGAACTACTGCGATTGTGCCCTGGTTCATCCGGACGAGCACCTCAGTAGAGAAAGCCGAAAACTGACTGTCATTATATAGCGTGAGACTGGTCAACCACTCGATGACCTGTTGGAATCTTCGGGATTCCTCCACATTAACAAAGGGTCGTTTGCCGGCCAGGCATGTACGCACCCCGAATCCGGACGAGAGCGGAGCCACCAGGGGCTATATAGTAGCCCCACTGTCAAAATCCTATGGCTAAGTGAAAGTGTTAAAGCATTATAGTCCGGTTGCCTAGTTCGCTGCGCTATCACCTCCTTTTTAGGACCAAGACGTTGGATTAAGTGTGAATACGCGTCTTCTGCAAACCCCCACACATTATATGTGTGGGGGTTAAAGCCGATGACTGCAATCTTTCAGCTTATACACATGTATACATAAACGGCCGCACAGGAGGCATCACAACACTTTCGGGCAAAAGTATAAATACAGCATTGATAAATTCAATAAAACGTTGTTTCTACAATGGGAATACATGTCACTCAAACATAACATTCTTCGAGCACTGGGCCTCCATCGTACAAGCGCCCTCAAGAACTTCTTCAAAATAGTGCTCGGCAGCCACTCGGCCTATGGCCGAACCCTGCGCCGCGACAGTGGTGGCATCCATCTCCGCCCAGTATGTTTTGACACGGGCAAGGGCCATCCGAGAGCCTTCTATGCATGCCGACCTCTTCATCGCATTAATGCGTGGCACCACACCAAGGAACTGCTGCACCAAGCTAAAATAGTTGTTCGGCTTTGGCCTTTCCGGCGACAGATGATCCACGACAGACCTCATGGCGAGTCCGGACAATCTATTGAGTTCGGCCCATTCAGCAAGCTGATCATTCAATGGAAGCGGACGCTCTGGAACGTTAAATTGTGACCAGAACAGCTTGTCCACTTCACGATCTGTCTGATGTCGGAAGTATTCGGCCGCATCGACAGCGCTCGCCGCTAAGTCCAGATATGCGTTGGCCGAACTCCACAGCCGATCCAGAGGGGCATACCACGGATTGCCGAACTTCCTCTGTAGCATAAAGGGCTTCCCAGCCACAATGTCCCCGGCTTCACGCAGTTCCTCCTTCTCCGCTCTCATTGCAGAGCAGGTGTCTTTGGTCGCCATTGTGGCCTTTTCAAGGTCCGTAGCCTTCGCCCGGTTTTCTTCTTCAAGAAACTGGCAGGGGTCGGCAGTGTCTTTTAACTTCACAGCCATTTTGGCCATTTTCTCTTTGCTGTCGCTATGAGCAGCCTTCTTGGCTTTCAACTCTTCGGCCGCCTTCAAAGCGGCCGCATTACTACTCCTTGCTTGCTCCTTGGCTCGGGCAAGCTCCGTCCGCAGGTCCTCCACGGTGGCAGCTCCATATGCAGTCACAACATATTAAAGATACTGGCATCACGCTGGTCTTACTATGTGACATTCACTATAAATATCACCTACCATGTGCTTCGTCAAGCCGCTTGTTAACAAGCTCGATGTCGGCATCCGCCGCATCCAGTCGCCGTTTTAGTTCGGCAACCCCATCAGTCCGGCTAGCCATCGGAGCTTCAGACACCTGCACATAAAGGCGGTCTGGTTATTACCTGGGACTACGATCCTCTGTTCGCCGCCGTTCTCGACGACCACCAGAGTCTCAGGGGCTACTATCTACAGAGGGCACACCTAAAATACGCGGTACCATCACAAATGTATATCATTTCACGTACCTCAAAGCCCGTCAGTAGACTCATAAAGGCTTCATGCAACCCGTTTTCGGCGGGCGAAATCCTTTCAATCACCGTACACATTAATGTACGGTGCTCTTCTGAGATAGTCACTCTCTCTAGCAGACTCTTCAGTACGTCCGACCGCATACCAGATGGTGCCGGACTCTTTTGATTGCTCTCTTCAAGAGCCGGATACTGAGGGCTTCGGGTGACCATGGGATTACCTTCTGGCCTTACCGGATCCGGAGAAACTCTCCGTGATGACACTTGAAGGTCGCCCGCTTCTTGAGCCAGGGAATCCGGGGGAGGTGTTTCGCTCTCCATCATCTCCGGAAGAAGATCCCCCGAAGACGAGCTCTGCTGAGAAGGGCTCAGATCCGAACTGCAAGATAGATGCTTCAGTTATCTTCCTCAGAAGTAAGGTAATATATCTTCACTATTAAAGTACTTTTTGATTACTTACATCTCGTTAGAGGGATGATCCCCGCACGGACTTTGTGCGGCAAGAGCACCCTCCAAGGCGGGACCCTCTGGTGGAGTTTTCTTCTCCCGTTTGGAAACCTTGGTTTCCGGATCATCAGAGGTAGTCCTCTTCCTCCCCCGGGGCGAGGGAATGTCAGATTCCTTCCCTTGGTTGTCCTCCCTCACGGAGGCGCTCGTTCCCTCGGTTGGAACAGGTAGCGGCGGGGGCTCGCTTTCGCCCTCTTTATTCCCCCCTTCATCTTCCTTTGAGGGCACCAGGAAAGGTGCTGGCTCGTGCATCTTTTCCAGCACCGGATTGTCCAAGCCTTCGGGAAGGGGCGCCGAACACCGGATCATCTTCGCCTTTGTTATCCAGTCCTGGTCAAAAAGCGATTCTTCAGAATGACGTCATGATAAATGAAAGACAGTGTGTTCGGCTAGAGGATTACTTACTTGGGCCGCGGTGCGGTTGCTGCTCAGGCCCATGTCCTCGGAGGTGTCCGGACACTCTATTTGGGGTCCGCAGAATGACTTGTACATCTCCTCATGCGTCAGGCCGAGGAAATTCTGGATAGCGCGCGGTCCTTCTGGGTTGAATTCCCACAAGCGGAGGGGCCGGCGTTTGCAAGGCTGGACTTGACGAACCAGCATGACTTGCACCACCTTAACCAAACTAAAATCTCCCTCGAAGAGATCCCGGATGCGGCTCTGCAGTATGGGCACATCCTTGGCTGGACCCCAGCTCAGCCCCCTGCTGATCCACGACATCAATTGTGGTGGAGAGCCCGAGCAAAAGGCGGGAGAAGCTACCCACTTGGGACTTCTGGGAGCGGTGATGTAGAACCACTCCCGTTGCCATAATCCGGACACCTCTGAAAAGGAACCTTTTGGCCACGAAGCTCCGGCAATCTTGCTTATTAATGCACCCCCGAACGCTGCATACTGCCCATCGACCGTCTTCGGCTTCACATCAAAGGTCTTGAGCCACAGGCCGAAGTGAGGGGTAATGCGGAGGAAGGCCTCACATACGACAATAAATGCTGAGATGTGGAGAAAGGAATCCGGGGCTAGATCATGGAAATCAAGCCCGTAATAGAACATCAAACCCCTTACGAAGGGATCCAGAGTGAGGCCTATTCCTCGGAGGAAGTGGGAGATGAACACGACGTCTTCATTGGGTTCAGGAGTAGGGACGACCTGCCCTCGGGCGGGCAGCCAATTGAGACTTTGGCGGTCAGGTATCTTGCCTCCCTCAACTTCTTGATATCCTCTTCCGTGATGGAGGAGGGCATCCACCGGCCCTGGAGGCTGGATCCGGACATGATTGAAGATCCGAAGCACCTGACCTAGGCTTTGAGTGTTAGAACTCTAGGCGGGGGAGGGATTCGATTGAGAACGGGAGGAAAAAAGTAAAAGCCTTGACCCTTTATAAAGAGGGTGAATATCAAGCGTCCTCCTCGTGGCCGTTTGGGACTTGCCTAAAATCTAGGAGTCCTAGGCGTGGTTGGGTTACCCATGACCGTATTGATGAGAATCCCGTAATAAGGGGGACACGATCTCTGCTTTGACAAGACATGTCAAGAAACTGCCTCGCGTTATGTGCGGGGCTAGTTAAAGAAAAACGGTTCGAATAATCACCGAGCCATGGCGTGATGTCATGTTGCCAAAATGTGTCAGCAGATTAGATTTGTGGAAATATTATTCTCTCTACGGTGGTATGTGGAACTTATTTTGCAGGGTCGGACACTATCCTTGTATTCAAATTCTTCCGTGGTGTATTCGGAGGAGGAACCCGCCTTGCAATGCCGAAGACAATACTGCGCGCCAGACTCATCGTCATTGAAGCCTGGTTCAGGGGCTACTAAGGGAGTCCTGGATTAGGGGGTCTCTGGACAGCCGGACTATATCCTTTGGCCAGACTGTTGGACTATGAAGATACAAGATTGAAGACTTCGTCTCGTGTCCGGATGGGACTCTACTTGGCGTGGAAGGCAAGCTAGGCAATACGGATATGTATATCTCCTCCTTTGTAACCGACCTTGTGTAACCCTAGCCCCCTCCAGTGTCTATATAAACCGGAGGGTTTTAGTCCGTAGGACAACATACAATCAGACCATAGGCTAGCTTCTAGGGTTTAGCCTCTCCGATCTCGTGGTAGATCAACCCTTGTAATACACATATCATCAAGAATAAATCAACCAGGACGTAGGGTTTTACCTCCATCAAGAGGGCCCGAACCTGGGTAAAACATCGTGTCCCCTGCCTCATGTTACCATCCGCCTTAGACGCACAGTTCGGGACCCCTACCCGAGATCCGCCGGTTTTGACACCGACAGTGCTGGTTGGCCATCTCTTGCTATAAATGGGGAGGGGGGCTGAGCCCCCGTTGCCCATTTCTTCCTTGATCGCTTGCTTCTTCCTCCTTGCTCCACTGCTAACATCAATGGAGCCTATCAGAAGGTTCTCCATCGAAGAAAAGGGGAAGGCCCCCCGAGATGCCCCGGAGCCACTTCCGTCGAAGAAAAGGTCGATCCACCGCCATGACGAAGCGGCGATGCAGGTGGTGACGAGGCCTTGGTGTGAGCGGCCTCCCCAGGGTATCTGCTACCCCTGTATGTCCAAGCCTAGGGCTCAGGAAGGTGCAGCGACGAGCAGCGCCGCCCGTGCCGCGCTCGGGGTCGCCATGCCACGGCGACGCGCGTCGTCGCCCCTGGAATCCACGCCGCGGACTCCTCGCGTGAGCTGGTGCTGTGGGCGCCGATGCCCCCAAGCTCTTGGATCCGCTTCCCGTGGTTCTTCTCCGACGTGATGCCGCCGAGGGGGCCTCTCGAGCTCTGGTTGCAGCACGCCGACTGGAGCAGAGATCGAAGCGGTCCCCACCAGCAAGATCTTCATGGCTCGTGGCTGGGGCGAGATCGTGCGGTTCTGCCGCGCGAGGGGCGCCCTTGCAATCCACCTTTAGTACGGCGGCGTCTCCACGCTTTTCTTCAAGGTCTTCGATGCCGAGGGCCGCTGCCTGGAGTGCTGCTCCGGAGACGAGCGTGTGGCTGACGCGCGCTCCGCTCGCGGCCACTCCAGCAGCAGCAGCCCTTGGGAGTCTAGCAGCTCTCCTGAGCTCTACAAGACTCTGGAGACGAGCGACGACAGCTACGTGCCCCCGAGCTCTCGCCGCGCTCGGAGCAGTGCCGCCGCGTTTGGCCACCGCCGCCGCTGATCTGGATGGGGTTGGTGCCGACCTCCCATGGACCATTTTTGATGATGGCGTCTGCCACAGGAGGGTGTAGATAGGGTCCTTCTTAGTCTTATCTTTCATTCCTTGCGAAGAATCATGAAGCGCCCCATGGGGGCATATAAGGGTTTGTAATGTTTTTTGTGCTTATTTTCCCTGTTATGAAGATTTGGTGAACGCGCATCCCGTTAACGCTCGGTCCCCCCTTTCTTTCCTCGCGATGGCTTGTTGCAATACGCCGACAGGTCCCGGTCCCCAGGCAAGCTACAGCCGTCGCTGGTATGCCAGGTCATGTGCCGTGGTCAAGGCCAGGAGGTGTGCGGCCCGAGGTCCAGTAAGAGCCCTTGAGGCGTGATGCTCGGGAGGTCCCCCTTAGCGCTCAAGCAGCCACGGTAAGGGAACAAAGGGAGTTGACGTGGCCGCAATGGGGTTGCGGCAAGGCGTGGGTGACCATAAGGCTCAGACATTTAGCCGATCTGAGGGCGAGACTTATCTTGCAAACTTCGCAGCGATTCCTGACGTTGTGCTAGCGCCACGCGCCAACTTGTGCAGCATAGCTAGGCTGGCCCATACGGGTTTCCCTCCTCCCATGCTCTCCTTACTGCTCTGCGTCCTCAGGTCCCGGCCCTCGAGCGAGCTCAGCCGCCGCTGGTATGCCAGGTCGCGATGCCGTGGTCAAGGCCAGGGGGTGAGGGATGGAGAGCCAGTAAGAGCTCCTGAGTCGTGATGCTCAGGAGTCCCCCTTTTAACGCGCAAGCGTAGTGCACAAGAGGAAAGGAGACTCGCGGTGCCGCCTGCTATCCTCCCCACAGGGTCCCTGTGATCAGTCACAAGAAGAAGATGGTTTGCCGTTACCGCCGCCTGCCTACCGCTGGTTGGTCCGGACGAAGTGAAGGCACTGAGGGCCTGGTGAGGTGACGTGCGCGGGGCGTGCCGTGAGCCAGAGCTCGACCACTCAGATTTGTCGACGTGGCAGGGACGGACCCATGCACCAGCGCCGTGCTTGTGAGGAGGCCCCGTGGGAGGCGATGATCGAGCAGGTGATAACCGTAGGCAGGTTAAGCAGGGAAGGCAAATCAGCTTGGGTAAATACATGAAGATACATGCCACTGGGTCCGGCCCGAGCGGCTTGGGGATGATGCAGCCCGAGGGGCGCCCCTAGCAAAGTAAGCTAAAGACATGAGCAAAAGGGATACATGCCGCAGGGACGGACCCACGCGGCCTGGGAATAATGCAGCCCAAGGGGCGCTCCCAGCTTAAACGAGCTTGGAAGATGTCACCTGGTTCTGTAGATGAAGCAAAGTTGGTGGAGCTGAAGGCGTGCGTCGAAGAAATGACTCCTCATGAGCCACCGGAGTCCTGAGCTGCGCCCTGTGAGCGGCTGTCGCCGCGCATGGCTCTTGCGTCTTGCAGTTCCTGTGTGGTCTTGATGATGAACTCCTGAGTGGTGGGCATCCTTTGCCCTGTGTTCTCCTGAGGAAAACGTGCCGCGTAGCACGCCTCCAAGTGGTGCCCGAGCGCCTCCCTCGTGAGGTTGGCAAGGCCCGAGGCCCTCCAGAAGAGAGCCCCCGAGCCCTGCCTGAGGAGGGCGCTGGGCGCGCCTTCCTATGCGATGGAGGGAGGTGCCCCTGGGACGGACGCTGATCCTGACGAGGCTCCTGCCGCGATGCCATCCTCCTGAGGTCCTGCGCGGCGTAGCTGCTTCTTCTTGGGGATGGTCTCTGAAGGGCCCTCACTTCTGCTGCCGGGGTCGTTGATTGCTGCAGCTTGGAAGGCGCGCTCGAGGGAGCACACCGCATCCCTTTCTTCACACGGGACCATGATGACCCTGCCGCTTCCAAGCATCTTGAGGACGTTGTAGCCGTGGTGGGTGATCGCCATGAACTTGGCCAGGTCTGGATACCCGAGGATGGCGTTGTACGATAGGCGGATGTGCGTGACGTCGAAGTCGATGAGCTCGGCGTGGTAGTTGTCGCACGTGCCGAAGGTGACAGGCAGGCGGACCTGCCCTATCGGTGTGGTGGAGCCGTCAGTCACTCCTGAGAAAGGTTTGGTAGGCTGGAGCTGCTCATATGGCACTTGGAGGTTGTCGAATGTGTCGACGGACAGGACGTTGAGCCCTGCACCGCCGTCGATGAGGGTCTTGATAACCTGCCCATTGCTGATGACTGGGGAACACAACATCAGAAGGACGCCAATGGTGGCCGCGCACTTGAGCTGATCTGCCGAGTTGAAAGTGATGGTGCACTGGGACCACTTGAGCGGGCGCGCGGCCTCAAGCTTGGGGAGCACCGCGTTCACCTCGCGAGCGAACCGTTTGAAGATGCGCTGAGAGGCTAGGGCCTGGGCGCCGCCCAAGATGCAGGCGATTGCATGCGGCTCCTGGAAGCCCCCAGCCCCCTCGTCCTAATGATGATCGTCGTTCCTTCTTGGTGGCGGCGGCGGGGGAAGACCGGCGTTGCTTTGGGGGCGATCCTCACGAGGCTGGTCCCTCCAGCCCCCCTCGCAAGGATGGTCTTTCCAGCGGTCCTCACGAGGCATGTCGCGCCATTCCTGGCGCGGGCCAGGGTCATCCCAGCGTCCGCCTCCACGTCCTCCTCCACGGCTGTAGCCCTGGTCACTGCGCTCGAAGCGTCGACCGTAGCGTTCTTCTCGTATGGCTCTGAGCTCTTGGCAGTCGCTGGTGTTGTGGGTGTTCAGGTTGTGGAAGGCGCAGAACGGTTGGCTGTTCTTGGATGACTCAGGCTCATCTCTGCCCCGTTTGGTGTCGGGCTCCGCCGCTAGCACCGCTACTTCCTTGCGCTTCACGTCCTTGGCCTTGGCTTTCTTCTCCTGTGTGCCCGCGGCTGGCATCTCGAGGAGAGAGAGAGGCGCCCCTCCCCAGCTCTTGCGCACTTGGTCACCAGGTTGAACAACTCCTGAGATGTGCATAGCTCCTCGTGGATAGTGAGCTCTTCCTTCATCTTGACATCACGGACGCCGTCGGAGAACGCGGAGATGATGGCCTCATCTGTGACCTTGGGGATCTTGAGGCGGGTGTTGTTGAAGCGCTGGATGTACTTCTGGAGGGCCTCCCCTGGCTGTTGCTTGATACGGCGCAGGTCGCCCGTGGCCGGCGGGCGGTCGCGAGTGCCCTGGAAGTTGGCGATGAAGAGGTCGCGCATCTCGTCCCAAGAGGAGATCGAGCCGTGTTGTAGGTTCAGGAGCCAGGAGCAAGCCCCGTCCTTGAGAGCCATGGGAAACCAGTTTGCCATGACTTTCTCGTCGCCGTTGGCCGCTTCGATGCTCAGCTCGTAGAGCTGCAGGAACTCCACGGGGTCGGCGGTGCCGTCGTAGCGAGGAGGCAGATCCGGCTTGAACTTGCCTGGCCAGGCGACGCTCGCAGATCGGGGGTGAAGGCGCGGTAGCTGGCCGTAGTTATTGGGGCCCGCTTCGGAGGCGGAGCTTGGTCTTGATGAGGTCCGCGCGGTGCCGCCGCGGGCGGCGTGCGGCGTGCGGGAAGCGCGGGTGCAGCTCCTCGCGGCTGAGGGATTTCTTGGCAGCTTCTCTCTTCGCGCGCGGGCACCGCGTGTGGCGGATCATACCATGGGGCCGCGCGCCATGGTGCCAAGGCGCCGTCTTTGGGCTGGGGTGGTGGAGGCACACCCCGGGCCTCGTCGCCCGTGGCCGGCTGAGGGTGAGGCAGAGAGACGGATAGCGCCAGGGAGCCCCCTGCGGCGCGGACGAGCTCAGTGACGCGGTCGAGCCACTCCTCGTAGAGGTCGTCGAATGGGCGGTAGCGCAGGAGTTCGTTTGCGGCAAGGAGTGCGGCCCGCGCCTCCATGGGAGTGTGGCGTGCATGGGACGAAGAACCGGCCGGGGTCAGCGATGGAGTGGCGGTGCGGCTGTCCTGCTGTACCGAAGGATGCAGCGAAGACGCTTGCTGCTCGTTCCCACCGGGTCGGTGGCGGCGTTGGTGGCGGGAGACAAAGAACGACGAGGTGGCCCGCCGATGGGGGCCGTCTGAGCAACGCGGGCGGTTAGGGCAGCCCGACGCTCAGCTCGAGCACGGCGAGCGTCCGCCATGCATGGAGACGATGGAGCGATGGAGCGACGAACTGATGGAAGGGAAGCTACGGCGCACCCCTACCTGGCACGCCAAATGTTGGATATGGGGTTCCGGCAAACTCTTAAGGTTCAAACACTTGGGTGCGCGCGAAGTCTTTTCCTCCCACCGATCTACGCCCTAGCTCGCTAAGATCTCGCGGACGAACTCGCAACACAGAAAGACACAAGATTTATACTGGTTCGGGACACCGTTGTGGTGTAATACCCTACTCCAGTGTGGTGGTGGTGGATTGCCTCTAGGGCTGATGATGAACAATACAAGGGGAAGAACAGCCTCCTGAGGTTGAGGTGTTCTCGTGCTTGGTGCACTTGTGTGGTTGGTGATGATCTTGATGATCCGTCCACTCTTGTCCATCCCCCTTTCGTGGTGGTGGCTAGCTCTACTTATATAGGCCCTGGTCCTCTTCCCAAATATTTAACGGGAAGGGATCCAACAACGACGGGCAAATTTGAAGGGGGACAACCAGTACAAGCTATCCTGACAAAGGTGGTCTCCGCCCATGAAAGGCTCTGGTGGTGACGCCGTCTTGGGATGGGCTCCACGATGACCTCCGTCTTGCCATCCTTCTGGTCTTGGTCTTGTTGCACCGATATGGCAACCTTTGCCTGATGCCTCGGTACTCCTTGCGTGCGCTGGCCTCCTTAGCACCAAAGGGGAAACAAGGATGCTGCGCACGCTAGGGCCCACCTGGCACCCGCCTGGTGTCGATCGTCATGGCTCACGTCACGAGAGTCTCGTGAGGTTTGCCTCGCCTTGTTATCTCCGCCCCTTGTGAGGCTGCCCGACTAGGCCACTCCAAAGGAGGTCTCGTGTCGTCCGCCTCACGAGGCTTGGCCCCCTTTCGAGGGTCTTGGATGCCTTGTTGATGAAGATGGGCCGTACATCTTGCTGGCTTAGCCAGGCCGTGGGCCGCAGGCAGGCAAGTCTGGGGACCCCCATTCCCAGAATGCCGACAGATACATCTACTAGACAGAGCAAACAAAAGAAGCCACAAGAGTACCAAGATTGGGATGACATGTAGACAATGAGTACTAGGTACTCCCATTGGATATAGACATGTCCCCAAAGGTAAAAGATATGCAATGAATTCAAATACTTCCTTCCCTAGCAGTCTTTCTCCCCCTGAATCTTGTGTTGGATAATGGGAGAACATAGGGAAGCAAAATCAGAGCAAAACATATCATAAACATAAACATAACATAGACATGTCTTTCCCCTCTTAAAGACATGTGACTTCTCTCCTCTTGAACACCAAGCATCCGGGGCCTTTGATGTGATTACCTCTCTCTCCCGTTTTCTTTGTCTGCCCCTTTTGAAGAGAATAAGCTTTGATGTGATCCCTCCGATGTGATCTCTCTCCCCTTTTGACATCAATTTCCAAGAAGGGGTCTTCTAGAGTGTGAGTAAAAATAGGTTTGGTCCTTGAGTCACAGAGCAAAGCAGCATATAAATTATGATGCTGGTAGAGGACAAGAATCATCGAGTGGAGCTGGAACAAAAATGTAGGAACAAGTGGCAAATTGTCTTTTCTGCAATGAAATCGGTGGCACCAAGTTGTGTTCTTCGGTTGCACCGAAAGGATTCGGTTGGACCGAAAGTAGCAAACCGGCGTGTCCGATTACAACACAGAAAAAGAGCAATAGTCACCTCAGCTCACTAGGCAAATAAGATCTGACAAAGATTTGCAAGGAATTAACTGAAGGATTTGCAATGAATTGGATGCTGGGAATGCAGAACAAAAACAAAGAAAAGGAAATCTAGATGAAGTTTTTTTTGATAAAGGGAAGGGGATCAAAAAATGCAAGGAACAAATGCAAGAACTCAGAGAAACACTAGAGAACTTCATCTAGAATTGGACGGTGACAAAGTCACCTATGTTAGAGTATATTGATTGAGGAGTCAAGTGAGAACACTTGATCGTAGGTCATACTCATCGTTTGAGCTCAAAATGGGGTTACCATTTATCTTTTAAGCTTTTGATGTATTTGCATCTTGTTGAGCTGCTTTGATCCGTGAGTTGGAGTAAAGCTTCTCTAAGATGGAATAACATACCTTGGGTGGTAGTGTTGAACTTGATCATGTAGTTGAACTTGCGTGGAGTGCTCAAGGTTGATGTAGCGCATCAATGGTTGGGAGCACCACTTGGAGTTGAGTTCATCTACCTACATGGGTTAGTCTTGCAAGGAAGAGCACTTGTGTATCCAAAATGACAATCATGAAACTTGATACCAAATTAAATTTGATATATAGAATTTGTCAAAGGATATGTTGAGGGGTTTCATGCTTCCTTGTCTTCAACCACCATTGTGTAGAGACTTGGTGATGTAGAGATTGCTCAAAATGTGAGTGAGTTCCAATCTCATGGATTTAGATTCATCCAATTACCTACAAGGGTTAGATAGCATGCAAGGGTACAAATGTATCCAAGACATATGATTATCATTATCAGAGAAGAATCAAGGATTAGTCATAGGATCATGCCTTGCATGTATCCGCATGGAGTTCCTACTCCAAGTTGGAAGCATCAATGATGTTCAATTCACCTCCCAAACGGCAAAATACTTTCTCATCAAGCGGTTTGGTGAATATATCTGCCAATTGCTTATCGGTACAAACATGCTTAAGATCAATGTCCCCTTTGGCAACATGATCTCGAATGAAATGATGACGAACTTCAATATGCTTAGTTCAAGAATGTTGCACGGGATTATGAGCAATCTTAATAGCACTTTCATTGTCACAAAGTAATGGAACATGTTTCACATATATCCCATAATCTTTAAGAGTTTGGGTCATCCAAAGTAACTGAGCACAACATGAACCGGCGGCAATGTATTCCGCTTCGGTGGTGGATCAGGATACCAAGTTTTTTTCTTGGAGGACCAAGATACAAGAGATCTACCAAGAAATTGACAAGTACCCGGAGTGGAATTTCTATCAACCTTGTCTCCGTCATAGTCCGAATCGGAGTAGCCAACAAGATCAAAAGAATACCTCTTAGGATACCAAATGTCATAATTTGGTGTATGTATTAGGTATCTCACTATCCTTTTCACAGCCTTAAGATGACATTCTTTAGGGGCCACTTGATATCGTGAACACATGCACACACTTAGCATAATATCGGGACGGGAGGTACATAGATATAACAATGAACCAATCATGGAGCAATAAACCTTTTGGTCAACTGGTTTTCCATCCTTGGTCAAGTCAAGATGTCCACTAGTAGGCATGGTGGTTTTCATACCTTTGCTTTCTTGCATGTTGAACTTCTTGAATAAGTCCTTGGTATACTTTGTTTGGGAAACAAAGGTACCCTCCTTAGTTTGCTTGATTTGCAAACCAAGGAAGAACTTGAGTTCACTCATCATAGACATCTCAAACTTCTCCGACATTAGCTTTCCAAACTTTTCACTAAAATGAGGGTTAGTCAAACCAAATATGATATCATCAACATAAATTTGGCACACAAATAATTCACCATTAACCCTTTTAGTAAAAAGAGTAGAATCAATCTTCCCAATCTCAAAGCCTTTTTCAATAAGGAACTTGGTCAAGAATTTATACCATGCTCTAGGAGCTTGTTTGAGACCATAAAGAGCTTTGTGAAGTTTGTAAACATGGTCAGGTTTCTTAGGATTGACAAAGCCGGGAGGTTGTTTAACATCGACTTCCTCCTCAATTTCACCATTTAGAAAAGCACTTTTCATATCCATTTGGTACAAGGTGATATCATGGTGATTATCATAGGAAAGTAAGATGCGGATGGACTCAAGTCTAGCAACGGGGGCATATGTCTCACCGTAGTCCATACCTTTGACTTGAGTGTAGCCTTGGGCAATGAGACGTGCTTTGGCTGCGGATGACTTGACCATCTTCGTCTTTCTTTTTGCGAAATACCCATTTGGTACCAATGATGTTGTGGTTGTTGTCGGGCTTCTCAACCAATGTCCACACTAGATTTCTCTCAAAGTTGTGTAGCTCTTCATGCATAGCATTTGTCCAATCTGGATCTTCCAATGCTTCTTCAACCTTCATAGGTTTAATGCTAGAGATGAATGAATAATGTTCACAAAAATTAGCCAAACGAGTTTTAGAGCGAGTGATTCTCCCGGTTTGGATATCATTGAAGATTTGTTCGACGGGATGGTCTCATTGAACTCTTGGTCGAACTCGTGGGAGCTTTTGCTTGGGTCGGGGTGGAACATCTTCTCCATCATCTTGTCTTTCTTATTCTTGGCCTTCTTCATTGTTGACGTTGTCATTCTCTCGTCGTGGTGGAGAAGGAGGTTGATGAGGTTCATCTTGGTGTACTTCCTCGTTTTCTTCATCTTGGTGTGTCCCACTTGTCGATGCTTCCATGTAAACTCTTGGTTCACCTTGTCGTGAGGTAGGAGCTTCCACTTGGATGGACGAGGTAGTCTCATTCACTTCTGTTGGACGAATCTTGCCAATAGACAAGTCTTGGATTGCTTCCGAAGGGTCTTTGTCTCCTACATCAATTGGCAATTGCTCTATTTGCGAGTCGTTAGATTCATCAAACTTCACATCTATCGTCTCTTCAACCTTTTGAGTGAAATTGTTGTAGACACGGTAAGTGTGAGAGTTTGAGCCATAACCAAGTAGGAAACCCTCATGAGATTTAGGAGCAAATTTACAGCGATGATGCTTGTCAAGATTGTAACACTTTGAGCCAAATACTCGAAAGTATCCAACTTGGTGTTTTTTACCGGTGAGGAGCTCGTATGCCGTCTTGCCGAGTAACTTGTGAAGATACAAGCGATTTGTTGCATGAGAATCCATCTCAACCGCTTCCACCCAAAAGTGTTTTGGAGTCTTGTACTCATCAAGCATCGTACTTGCCATCTCGATAAGAGTCAGGTTCTTCCTCTCAACAACTCCATTTTGTTGAGGCATGTACGTAGTCAAGAACTCGTGTGAAATCCCTTCTTCGTCAATAAAGGTACCCACATTTATGTTCTTGAACTCCGTTCCGTTGTTGTTGCGAACCTTCTTGATCTTCACTTCAAATTGATTTTGGGCCTTGCTATCGAAGTTCTTGAAGATCTTTTGGACCCGTGATTTATCATCAAGAAAGAACACCCATGTAAATCTTGAAAAATTATCGACTATAACTAGACCAAATGAGTTTCCACCGAGACTTTTGGAGGAATTGGGACCAAAGAGATCCATATGAAGTAGCTCGAGCGGTCTCCTCGTGGTCATGATGTTCTTCACGGGATGACTTCCTCCGACTTGTTTTCCTGCTTGACAAGCACTACTCAATCTATCCTTGTCAAATATAACATCTTTTACTCCAAGGATGTGATCACCTTTAATAAGCTTATCAAGATTTCGCATGCCCACATGACCTAACCTTCTATGCCACAACCAGCCTTTTGATGATTTAGAAATTAGGAAGTTCTAGGTTGAGCCTTTCTAGTGAAATCAACAATATATAGATCACCTCTACGTGTACCGGTAAAGACCAATTTATGATTATCTCTACGAAACACTTGGCAATCTACTTTAGTAAATAGGACATTGAAACCAAAGTCAGCAAGTCTAGATACGAAAAGTAAATTGTAGCTAAGGGATTCAACGAGCATAACATTTTGTATAGAGCTATCATGTGAGATGGCCACCTTACCAAGGCCAACCACCTTACCCTTTGAGTTGTCACCAAAAGTGACATACTTTTGAGGGCCGTCATTTTTAGCAAGCTCACGAAACATATCTTTGTCTCCAATCATATGATCAGTACATCCACTATCAAGGACCCATTCCTTTCCTCCGGCCATGTAGCCACGAAGATTAGCCATAAGACCAAAGTGTCTCATAGGCTCATCGAGATCAAGGTCACTATCATCATCCTCATCATAGTATCGATGTTCAACATCGTCTTGTGATGGATCAATTCCTAGAGCGGGTCATTCATTAGATAAATGATCATCACAATAGTCATCCTTATGAATTCTAATGGCTTCAGAGATGATATTGCTAACGATTCCAACATCTCCTTTGGCACTCGTAAGATTAGTAAGCTCAAATAGACAATCACCAAATTTGGGATTATTGGAACTCATCTTACTCAAGGCAAAAGATTTATGAAGAATTTCATCCAAGTTTTGCAAGGAATAGTTTGTAAATCGTTCCTCAAGAAATCTCCATATGGTGTAAGCACAATCAAGAGCAGGCAAGCTATCAATCAGGTTTCTAGGCAATTCTCTAATGATTAAATTGACAGTTCTAAGATTACGGATCATGTCAATAGACTCATCATGGGTAGGATGCAAAGGATCAACATGAGGTGCACAAGGGCTAGTAATATACTTGTTCAAATGATATTCATTGAAAATCTCAAGCATATCAATTTTCCACTCATGAAAGTACTCTCCATCAAGAATAGGCATTCTACGTCTAAGACTCCCCAATGTAGACTCATCCATCTTCCACCAAAGGTGTTTAAACCAAAGCAATGGAGACCAATGCTCTGATACCAATTGAAAGGATCGAGAAGAGGTGTCTAGAGGGGGGTGAATAGACTCTTAACAATAAAAAGTTGCAGTTTTTTATTTTCTTCAAGTTAAGGTGGAGTTTTAGGACAAGTTTAAACATTCACAATACATTCAAGCAAGCATGGCAAGATTATATGAGCAGCGGAAAGTAAAGCATGCAATTTGCAAGAAAGTAAAGGGATGTGATTGGAGTGTGCAAACGCAATTGGAGACACGGAGATTTTTGGTGTGGTTCCGATAGGTGGTGCTATCGTACATCCACGTTGATGGAGACTTCAACCCATGATGGGTAACGGTTGCGTGAGTCCACGGAGGGCTCCACCCACGAAGGGTCCACGAAGAAGCAACCTTGTCTATCCCACCATGGCCATCGCCCACGAAGGACTTGCCTCACTAGGGTAGTTCTTCACGAAGTAGGCGATCTCCTTGCCCGTACAAACTCCTTGGTTCAACTCCACAATCTTGACGGAGGCTCCCAAGTGACACCTAACCAATCTAGGAGACACCACTCTCCAAGAGGTAATAGATGGTGTGTTGATGATGAAGTCCTTGCTCTTGTGCTTCAAATGATAGTCTCCCCAACACTCAACTCTCTCTCTCTCACATATTTGGATTTGGTGGAAAGATGATTTGAGTGGAAAGCAAGTTGGAGAAGGCTAAAGATTAAGATTTATGTGGTTGGAGTGGATTATCTTGACCTCAACAGATGAGTAGGTGGTTCTCTCTTAGAAAATGTATGATGGAAGTGTAGGCATGTTCTGATGGCTCTCCCCACAAATGAAGAGTGGGTGGAGGGGTATTTATAGCCTCCACACAAAATCTAACCGTTACACACAAATCACCAAACTCGGTGGGACCGAATCAGACAACTCGGTCGGACCGATTTATTTCATAATGTGACCGTTAGGAATTTCGGTGGGACCGATATGATCACCTCGGTGGGACCGACGTGCTAGGGTTAGGGTAAAACCTCATCTCGGTTTGACCGATTAGGCAAACTCGATGAGACTGATTTTGGTAATAGGCAAAACAGAGAGTTAGTCAAGCAGACTCGATGGGACCGATTGCATATCTCGGTGGGACAGAAATTATTGCAATGGGTAACAGAGAGTTTGCAAGCCCATCTCGGTGAGACCGAGATCCCATTGGTGAGACCGAATTGATTAGGGTTTGTGGCAGTGGCTATGTCAAGTGAACTCGGTGGCGCCGGATGGAAAATTTTGGTGGGGCCGAGTTTGACTTTTGGTTTGGGACATAAGTGGATATGGGAAAGTGGTTGAGGGTTTTGGAGCATATCACTAAGCATTTTGAGCAAGCAAGCCATTAAGCAACACCTCATCCCCTTTTAATAGTATTGGCTTTCCTATGGACTCAATGTGATCTTGGATCACTAAAAGTAAAATGTAGAGTCTTGAGCTTTTGAGCTTGAGCCAATCCTTAGCATCTTGAAAGGGTTCTATATCTTGTTGTCCACGCCACTCCATCTGTTGAACTTGTCTTAAATATACTAGAGGAAAACATTAGTTCAACAAGAGATATGTTGACATTAATTACCAAAACCACCCAGGGAGCACTTGTGCTTTCAATCTCCCCCTTTTTGGTAATTGATGACAACATACATCAAAGCTTTAGATAAAGATATAGAGAATAACAAGTAAAGCTTTGGAAAGACATGTAACATGCATAGGCTCCCCCTACATGTATGCAATCATGTCAATATGAAATGTAAGAGCATGTGAATGCATAATCATGACAGAGCAGGAAAAGTGTTACATGTATCTTGGCTATATGCATCAGGGCAAATGATATGAATATATGAAGTGTAACTTCATGTTCATGATTCCTTCTTGCAAACAATATGTACATCAGCAAGAAATCATCATGCACATGAGTGTGATGCATATACTTACTTTGTGGTCTTGAGCTGGCTTAGGAAGAGATGAACCTGAGTAAACACAGTTAGATAACACAGATACATCTACTAGACAGAGCAAACAAAAGAAGCCACAAGAGTACCAAGATTGGGATGACATGTAGACAATGAGTACTAGGTACTCCCATTGGATATTGACATGTCCCCAAAGGTAAAAGATATGCATTGAATTCAAAGACTTCCTTCCCTAGCAGTCTTTCTCCGTGATGATCGGGTGTGATAAGCTCTACGTTCACATACAACGGGTGCAAGAGTGTTTTGCACATGCGGAATACTCGGGTAAAACTTGACGAGCCTAGCATGTACAGACATGGCCTCGGAACACTGGAGACTGAAAGGTCGAACGTGAGTCATATAGTAAATATGATCAACATAGAGATGTTCACCATTGAAGACTACTCCATCTCACATGATGATCGGACATGGTTTATGACTCAAGGGATGTCAATCTAAGTGGGAGTTCTTAAGTAATATGATTAATTGAACTTATTTTTATCATGAACTTAGTCCTGATAGTTTTGCATATCTATGTTGTAGATCAATAGGTCGCGATATAGCTCCTTTTTTTATATGTTCCTAGAGAAAACTAAGTTGAAAGATGATAGTAGAAATGATATGAACTGGGTCCGTGATTTGAGGATCATCCTTATTGTTGCACAGAAGAATTATGTCCTTGATGCACCGCGAGGTGACAGACCTGTTGCAGGAGCAGATGCAGACGTTATGAATGTTTGACAAGCTAGGTATGATGACTACTTGATAGTTTAGTGCACCATGCTTTACAGCTTAGAACCAGGACTTCAAAAATGTTTTGAATGCAGTGGAGCATATGAGATGTTCCAATAGCTGAAAATGATATTTCAGACTCATGCCCGTGTTAAGAGGTATACGACCTCTGACAAGTACTTTGCCTTCAAGATTGAGGAGAATAGCTCAGCTAGTGAGCATGTGCTGAGAATGTCTGGGTACTATAGTCGCTTAAATCAAGTGGGAGTTAATCTTCCAGATAAGATAGTGATTGACAGAGTTCTCTAGTCACTATCACCAAGTTACTAGAACTTCGCGATGAACTATAATATGCAAGGGATGACAAAAACGATTCCCAAAGCTCATCGTGTTGCTGAAATCGGCGAAGGTTGAAATCAAGAAATAGCATCAAGTGTTATGGTTAACAAGACCACTAGTTTCAAGAAAAAGGAAAAGAAAGGGAACTTCAAGAAGAATGACAAGCAAGTTGACACTCCCGTGAAGAAGCCCAAAGCTAGACCTAAACTTGAAACTGAGTGATTCTACTGCAAAGGAAATGGTCACTGGAAGTGGAACTACCCCAAATACTTGGCGGATAAGAAGGATGGCAAAGTGAACAAAGGTATATTTGATATACATGTTATTGATGTGTACTTTACTAGTGTTCATAGTAACCCCAGGGTATTTGATACCGGTTCAGTTGCTAAGATTAGTAACTCGAAACGGGAATTGCAGAATGAACAAAGACTAGTTAAGGACGAGGTGACGATGTGTGTTGGAGGTAATTCCAAGGTTGATACAATCACCATCGCACACTCTATCCACCCTCGGGATTAGTGTTGGACCTAAATAAATGTTATTTGGTGTTTGCATTGAGCATCAATATGATTGGATCATGTTTATTGTGATACAGTTATTCATTTAAGTAGAGAATAATTGTTGTTCTGTTTACATGAATAAAACCTTCTATGGTCATACACCCAATGTAAATGGTTTATTGAATCTTGATTGTAGTGATACAAATATTCATAATATTGATGCCAAAAGATGCAAAGTTGATAATGATAGTGCAAAATATTTGTGGCACTGCCGTTTAGGTCATATTGGTGTAAAGCGCATGAAGAAACTCCTTGCAGATGGGCTTTTGGAATCACTTGATGATGAATCATTTGATACTTGCGAACCATGCCTCATGGGCAAGATGAATAAACTCCGTTCTCCGGAACAATGGAGCGAGCTAATGACTCATTGGAAATAATACATACCGATATATGCGATCTGATGAATGTTGAGGCTCACGGCGGGTATCGTTATTTTCTAACCTTCACAGATGATTTGAGCAGATATGGGTATATCTACTTAATGAAACACAAGTCTGAAACATTTGAAAAGTTCAAACAATTTTAGAGTGAAGTGGAGAATCATCGTAAACAAGAAAATAAAGTTTCTACGATCTGATCAGAGAGGAGAATATTTGAGTTACGAGTTTGGCCTTCATTAAAACTGTAAGTGCATCTAGTGCCACCCCTAGTTGGTTTTGGAGTATTGACAACAAACTTGGTTGAGGGACTAATGTGTTTGTGAGAATTGCAGGATAACACAGGTAGTATTCCATATTGATTCGGTTTACCTACCAGAGATGACCCCTAAAAATGTGTGAAGACATTGAAGACAATGGTGGTCTGTGAAGAGATTCACATTGAAGACTATGACATGAGAAGACATCGTATGAAGACTAAGGAGTGCGCAGCCATAGTTGTTTCATAGTTTCCTTTTCTTCTTTGTTGAGTCATAGGAACCACCGTACTGTTAAGTGGGGTCCAAGTGAACAAAGTCAGAGTGACTGATGTGATGCTCAACTAAATCCTATGTCTTCGAACGAAGACAATGAGAGCAAATGTTATCCAGAGCTGGATGAGTCAGCTTTACTTAGAGCCCAAGTCAAGCTGTCGCGTGTGTTTGAAATCTGACCGTTGGACACGTGTCATTTCCTTAGTGACCTAGGGTCATTTCAGACAAATCAGGTCGGGTTGCCTCCTGGCTATAAATATCCCACCCCCTACACCATAAATTGGTGGCTGCTCAGAGTTAGTACACGGCTTTTGTCATTTGAGAGCAACCCACCTCCGAAGCATTTGAGAGAGATATCCTTGCGAGGACAAAGCCCAAAACACCCAGAGCCAAATAGTGTTAAACATCACTGATGTCTTTCTGACCGCGTGATCTGAAGACTTGTTACACCTGAGGACTGTGAATCCGCCAGTCGGTTAGTCGTCGCGCTCTGAGCATCCAAGAGTCATTGTGGATTGCTGGTGAACGAAGTCTGTGAAGGTTTGGAAGTCTACCTTGAAGACTTACCAAAGTGGTTGGGCGAGGACTAAGTGTCCTTAGCTCAAGGGGAATAAGGTGAAGACGCGGTCTTCTGAGTTAAATCTCAGCCTCCCTAACCAGACGTACAGTTGTCACAGCAACTAGAACTGGTCCAACAAATCCTTGTCCTCTCCAAGCAACTGGTTCTATCTCATACCTCTCTTTACTTATGGTTTGTATTTATAAAGTCATTGCCTGCTTGCATGATCTGATTGACTTCACTGTGTGAAGACTGTTGTTGGTTGGCTTCATACTATCTTCCATTCTGATCCATACTACCTAGCTGCTAGTAGAATGCGTGCTTTCACTTCATTGCTTACTTAACTATGGTTTGTCTAGTGTAGTCTACCTTCCGCTGCATATCAATAGGTTCATTTCTTCTGTTAGTCTTCAAAGCCCCCATGTTTTGAAGACTTTCATAAAAATCGCCTATTCACCCCCTCTAGTCGACAACTAGCACTTTCAATTGGTATTAGAGCAAGGTGCTCCCTTGTTCTATGTGATTCGGTTTAACCACCTGGAGTTTTAGCTATGTCGACTGCAGGGATAATCAAACTCTCTGCTGCGTGTCGTGTCTTCGATGGCACTAATTACCCCTACTGGAAGAATAAGATGCGTATGCATCTTGAAGCCATTGGTGTCGACCTCTGGTATGTCATTAAGAATGGCGTTCCCAAGGTCGGTGAAGCTGTCACTACTGCTGATGTCAAGAGGTTTATTCATCTGGATTCGACTGCCAAGAAGATCATCTATGGTCATCTGACCAAAGGACATTATGGTCGTGTGAGTGCTCTGGAAACTGGAAAGCTAGTCTGGGACTGGCTCTCCAAGGTCAATAAAGGCGTCTCAACCCAGAGAGACTCAAGGATCAGTGTTCTTCGTAACCTCTTCAACCGCTTCAAGAGAAATGACAATAAGAATGTTTAGCTTACATTTGATCGCCTCACTGATATCACAAATGAGCTTCATGCACTCGGTGCCACTAAGATCACCAAGCATGAAATCGTCAAGACATTCTTTAGATCGCTTGACAGCTCATTTAACACCCTGGCCCTGATGATTCAAGAACGCCCTAACTTCAAGACTCTCGATCCGTCTGACATACTTGAGAGGCTTAACACACATGAGTTCCAGTTATCTAAGAAAAGAGATATCTATGGTCCCAATTATGGCCGAACTCGCGCTTTGAAGGCAAAGGTTGTTTCCTCATCTGAAGAGGAATCTGACTACTGTTCCGAGGATCCTGAAGACATTCGAAAGGAGCTTGCTATGCTTGTGAAGAAGTTTCAGAGGTTCACCAAGAAGAAAGGCCTTGGAAAGTCTTCAAGATCCATCTCAAGAAATGATGAAGCTTCCTCTCGTGAACACAAGAAGAGAACATGCCACAAGTGCAAGAAACCTGGTCACTATATCTCTGAGTGTCCACAATGGGACAATGAGACCAAGAGGAAGAAGAAGAAGAGCAAGGAATATGATTCTGATGACGAGAAGAAGCAGAAATCCTCAAAGTCTTCTTCAAAGTCTTCATCAAAGTCTTCATCACTCAAGAAGAGCTCATCTGGCAAGGGTCTAGTGTTTGTTGGCAAGGAGATGGATTTAGAGGAGGAGTCTGCTTCTAAGGAGGCTGAGGTGGAGCCTGAGGAGGAGTCCTATTCAGGCGTGGCAAGCCTGGCTCTAGCTACTACTTATGTTGCCAAGCCCATCTTCAACACTGAAGACAATGGCCCCATCACCAACGCTGATGCTAATGATGATGATGATGACTCTGCTCCCACCTACTCCTTCATGGCACGCGGTCCCAAGGTAAACTCATGCGATGCTTACTTTCAAACATCAAGTGAAGATACTATGAATACGAATCTAAACCTAGCTACAAAACACTTGCTAAAATTGCAACTGAACAAAAGAACGCTATGGAACATATTCAAAAATAGCTAGACAAAAGCGATGACCTGTTGGACACGGAAATGACCCGATCTCAGTCCTTAATTGAAGACATAAAAAATCTTCATGTTAAGTATGAGGTACTTGAAATTCGTCATGAAATGCTCTCAACAACTCATGAGAAGCTTTCCTACAATTATCTTGAAAGGAAGCAAGAACTTGAGAACTTGAGAGTGGCTCATGAAGATCTTCAAAAAGAGAATGAGTCACTCCACGCTCAACAGATCAGTTCCGCTCAGGAAGGATTTGAACCACCATGTCTAAAATGTCTTGGGCGTGATAACACTGTCTCTATTACTGAATGTTCTACTGCTGCTACTGTTGCAATATCTTCAATTGCTGATATGATAACTAACCCCTCTACCGAGAATACCACTACTATTGCTGATGAGAATGCCAGGTTGAAGACATTGCTTGAGACAGGAATGCACAAAAGTCTCAAAGGGCACCAGACACTATGTGATGTCCTCAAAAAGCAGATTTTGAACTGAAACCCTAGGAAAGAGGGTGTTGGGTCCGAGAGGAAAATGAACGTTGATGGCTCTTACTGGAAGCCTAAGCAGTACCCCAAAACCACATTGGTTGCGGCAAAGGGACCTCCAGTGGATCCATCTACCCTATCTGGCTTTACTTGTGCTAACCTGATTATCCTTGATGAATCCTTTGATGCAAACTATAAACTATTTAAAAATCAGAATGGTGAAGTGTTTGCCAGGTATATTGGTACTAACTGTAGGAATGGACCCCCTTTGAAGAAGATCTGGGTGCCCAAGAGTTGTCTTGAGAATCTTCAGGTGAATGTCATCATGACACCACCTGGGAAGAAGACAAACCCCAGACCAAAGGCTTCATATGGTCCAAAGGCTTCATACAGGCGGAGGACTCACTAGAGTCACCCTAACGCCAATGTTTTGCAGGGAAACCATACTCAAACTTATGAATATGAGCGTGTTTCATCAAACCGCTATGTTCGTAAGACCACGAACTTTTCTGCTTATTCTTATGAGTATTATTGACCTCCTGCAATGCTATTTGCTAGGGCTCCAAAGCCAAAGTTCTCAGATGCTGCACTTATACTCATTGCTTCTAAGCCACCCCTGAAGATGTGGGTGTTTGAGAAAAATTAACTCTCTTTTGTAGGGAAAGGTCTCCAGCCGCAAATCACAGGCATTTGATGCTTATGCTGGGGACCTAAAACATCTTGTGGGGTGCAAGATAAAATGCCCAAATGGTTTTACTATGTATTTTGTTCCTGGATTCCTTTATAATTATCCTATCTGCCCTAACCAGGATCTGAACTTTGATAATCTGCGTGTTCGTCAAATGTTTATGCTTCACATTACCCTTGGTGAAGCCTATCCCCCTAACTGCATTGTAGGGTACGATACCAAAGGCTTTTGAGTGGATTATGGACAGTGGATGCACTAACCACATGACTAGTGATCGAAGTCTTCTCATGGACTCAACCTTACGTCCATTTGACAAAAGTCACATCACATTTGCTGACACTGGTAAAAGCAAGGTATTGAGTCTAGGTAGAGTTGCAATCTCAAAGGATCAGCACATGGATAAAGTGATGCTTGTTGAATCCCTTGGTTTCAACTTAATGTCTGTCTCAATGCTTTGTGACCAGAACATGATTGTGATATTTGGAAAATATCGTTGCCTTGTGCTTATGGAATCTGACAAATCTCTAGTCTTCGAAGGATATCGAAAGGATGATCTGTGTATGGTACATTTCTCCGCAAGACCACACCTGGCCGTATGTCTTCTAGCAAAAGCATCAGAATGCTGGCTCTGGCATCGGAGGCTAGGGCGTGCTGCTACCTATTGAGCACTGCGTTGGTTTTCCCTTGAAGAGGAAAGGGTGATGCAGCAAAGTAGCATAAGTATTTCCCTCAGTTTTTGAGAACCAAGGTATCAATCCAGTAGGACGCCACACGCAAGTCCCTCGTACCTACACAAACAAATAAGAACCTCGCAAACAATGCGATAAAGGGGTTGTTAATCTCTTCACGGTCACTTACGAGAGTGAGATCTGATAGATATGATAAGATAATATTTTTGGTATTTTTATGATATAGATTAAAAGTAAAGATTGCAAAATAAAATATATTGGAAACTTATATGATAAAAGATAGACTCGGGGGCCATAGGTTTCACTAGTGGCTTCTCTCAAGATAGCATAAGTATTACGGTGGGTGAACAAATTACTGTCGAGCAATTGATAGAAAAGCGAATAATTATGAGAATATCTAGGCATGATCATGTATATAGGCATCACGTCCGTGACAAGTAGACCGACTCCTGCGTGCATCTACTACTATTAATCCACACATCGACCGCTATCCAGCATGCATCTAGAGTATTAAGTTCATAACAATAGAGTAACGCATTAGGTAAGATGACATGATGTAGATGGATAAACTCAAGCAATATGATATAAACCCCATCTTTTTATCCTCGATGGCAACAATACAATACGTGTCATTTCCCTTTCTGTCACTGGGATCGAGCACCTCTAGATTGAACCCAAAGCTAGGCACTTCTCCCATTGCAATAAAGATCAATCTAGTAGGCCAAACCAAACTGATAATTCGAAGAGACTTGCAAAGATAACCAATCATACATAAAAGATTTCAGAGAAGAATCTAATATTGTTCATAGATAGACTTGATCATAAACCCACAATTCATCGAATCTCGACAAACACACCGCAAAAAGAGTTACATCGAATAGATCTCCAAGAAGATCGAGGAGAACTTTGTATTGAGATTCAAAGAGAGAGAATAAGCCATCTAGCTAATAACTATGGACCCGAAGGTCTAAAGTAAACTACTCACACATCACCGGAGAGGCCATGGAGCTGATGTAGAGGCCCTCCGTGATAGATGCCCCCTCCGGTAGAGCTCCGGAAAAGGCGCCAAGATGGGATCTCTTGGGTACAGAAGGTTGCGGCGGTGGAAACAGGGTTTCAGGGTGCTCCTAGATGTTTTTAGGGTATATGAGTATATATAGGAGGAAGAAGTAGGTCGGTTGAGCCACGAGGGGCCCAGTAGGGGGAGGGCGCGCCCCCTGCCTCGTGGACTCCTCGTTGACTACTTGACGTCCACTCCAAGTCCTCCGGATCATGTTTGTTCCAAAAATAACTCCCCAAAGGTTTCATTCATTTGGATTCTGTTTGATATTCCTTTTCCGCGAAACACTGAAATACGCAAAAAACAACAATTTGCACTGGCCCTTGGGTTAGTAGGTTAGTCCAAAAAATAATGTAAAATTGTACAATAAAGCCCATTAACATCCAAAACAGATAATATAATAGCATGGAACAATAAAAAAATTATAGATACGTTGGAGACGTATCACATGCTGGCATGAGGAACTTGCACACTCTCGCGAAGAAGAAGCATGTCATAGGCATCGAGGGCGTCATGTTCAAGAAGGATCATCTGTGTGGTGCCTGCAAAGCTAGAAAGATGACTAGGACGAAGCATCACTCGAAGACAATCATGACGACACGTCCCTTCGAGCTACTTCCCATGGACTTATTTGGCCCTACTCACTACTATACCCTCACTACCACTGCTTGCCTCTATGGCTTCATCATTGTTGATGATTACTCAAGATATACATGGTGCACATAATTCTCTACAAGAATGAAGTGCGGGATGTCTTCAAACAATTCGCCAATCGCGCCATGACCAACTATGGCATCAAGATCAAGCATATCAGAAGTGACAATGGCACTAAATTCAAGAACACTGGCCACGACACTTATCTTGATACATTAGGTATCACACATGAGTTCTCAGCTCCATACATACCTCAGCAAAATGGCATCATGGAGAGCAAGAACAGAACCCTCATTGAGATGGCACGGATGATGCTTGATGAGTACAAGACCCCAAGGAAGTTCTGGCCTGAAGCTATTGATACTGCATGCCACGTCAAACGTGTTAATATCTTCACAAGTTTCTAAAGAAGACATCATATGAGCTCCTGACTGGTAACAAGCCAAACGTCAGCAGTTTCAGATTATTCAGTGCTAGGTGTTTGATCAAGGATCCACATCACACTTCAAAATTTGCACCGAAAGCACATGAAGGATTTATGCTTGGCTACGGAAAGGATTCGCGCTACAGAGTCTTCAGCCTCTTTCACTATAAAGTGGTTGAAACTGTGGATGTGTGGTTCGATGAGACTAACGGCTCACAAAGAGAGCACCTGCCAAATGTGCTAGATGAAGCCTCACCAAGTGAATCTATCAAGCTTATGGGTACTAGAGAAATCTTACCTTCGGAGGCTCAGGCTGAAGAGGAAACCATCATTTCTGCACCTAATCAACCCGAAGACAATGCTCAGCCTGAAGCCAGTGCTGAAGATGAAGACAATGACCCGCAAGAGCAAAATCTTCATCCAGCCCATCCACGTGTTGCAAACAAAGTACAAATTGAGAAGATAACTGATAGCATCAATGCACCTGGACCACTCACTCATTCAAGAGCAACACGGCTTGCAAATTTCTGTGGGCACTTTGCATTTTACGCAATATCTGAACCCAAGAAAGTTGATGAAGCCTTCATGGAACATGAATGGATTCAAGCTATGCAAGAAGAGCTTCAACCATTTGAGATGAACAATGTTTGGGAGCTAGTGAAGTGACCTGATCCTCGCAAGCACAATATCATTGGCACCAAATGGATATATCGCAACAAACAAGATGAACATGGTCAAGTTGTCAGAAACAAGGCTCGTCTCGTTTCTCAAGGTTATACACAAGTTGAAGGGATTGGCTTCGATGAAACCTTCGCTCCTATGGCTAGGCTTGAAGCCATTCGCATATTGCTAGCCTATGCCAACCACAACAACATTCTTCTGTATAAAATGGATGTACAGAGTGCCTTTCTCAACGGCAAAATTGAAGAAGTGTATGTTGCTCAACCACCTGGATTTGAAGACCCAAAGCGTCCTAACATGGTATACAAGCTCAACAAGGCACTGTATGGCCTCAAACAAGCACCTCGAGCTTGGTATGACACACTCAAAGATTTCCTGAAGAGAGAAGGCTTCAAACCTGGTTCCCTAGATCCCACACTCTTCACGAAGACATATGACGGTGAAATGTTTGTATGCCAAATCTATGTGGATGACATTATCTTCGGCGGCACTAACAAGAGATACAGTGATGAGTTTGGGCATATGATGCAAGAGCAATATCAGATGTCTATGATGGGTGAGCTAAAATTCTTCATCGGTCTTCAAAT